>NC_071981.1:3293484-3295555 GCF_026283585.1 Hylaeus volcanicus | reverse complement strand
ATATATATATATATATATATATATATATATATATATATATATATATACATTTATATATATATAAATGGACGATGTCGGACGGTGTCGATTAGGAAAGACTGACTCAATGTCTGACCAGGACGGTCCGTTTCTCCTTTCAGGACTGGTTCCTCTTCTTTCCTACAGTACATTTAATTTACATGTACTTTTTCTTATGAAAAAATATATGTGAACAAGAGAGAATTATATCTAATAAATATATTAAAATATACATGCATTTTGTATTATAAAACATTGTTAAATGTATATATATATATATAAAATTTATTCTAATATTATAAAAAGGAAGAATTGTTTATATGTAGCGGATAATGTCTAAAACTACTAGAAATGATTCTTGAAATTATTTAAGGGGGGAGAAAGCTACGATATCCCTGAGTAGAATATATTTTATTTCGATAAAAGTAATTTTTCAATTAGAAATCTCAATATCTGTGAAACTTGTCATAAACGAAATATCGTATACATATGTTGACTGTATGTATTTTATTATTAAAAAATAAAATCTTAAATCATAAAGTAAAGGAGTAAAGAAAATGTGGACGGTGTCGATTAGGAAAGACTGACTCAAATGTCTGACCAGGACGATCCGTTTCTCCTTTCAGGACTGGTTCCTCTTCTTTCCTACGGTACATTTAATTTACATGTACCTTTTCTTATGAAAAAATATATGTGAACAAGAGAGAATTATATCTAATAAATATATTAAAATATACATGCATTTTGTATCATAAAACATTGTTAAATAAAAATGCCACGTTTCACGTTCAACCTTTACAAAAACAGAAATTGAACCTTAATGTGTTTACTTCCTACACAATTCAACAGATATATCCCTTTAATTCGTTTTCATTAAATAAAATTTACAAAAAGTTATTAGTCACTCTTTATACAGAATAATTTAAAAAATGGTCCGAGTCATTTGAGGTTCTGAAAAACATTTCCATATCAGACTTTCATGAAATTATATACCTACACATAAATTTCATACTATTCTGCGATTCTTACTTCCTATTCTTTCTTCATAAATATCTGAAAAATATATAACCATCATAAATTATTACATCCACGTTCCTTTAATTTTCAAATAAAATTTACCCATCGGATTAGCACCTCTTCGAGGATGCCTTGGCAGTCTATTCGACGTTTCTCGATATATTTGCGTTAAATACGATATAAAAGGATTTCGACTGGGAAGGAGTTCACGTGGCTGGTGTCCGAATTTAAATTTTCCTTTGTCGTTTGAGTGCTTGCGTATGACACCGCGTCGCGCTCGCTCGTCGCATGACACGGCACGTGTGCCGACGCCAAACTCGTCGCGAAGCAAACAACGAATTAAGCTTTATTTCCATGGCACTTCAGAACCGGATGAAAGCTAGTCCAATATAAGATTTGTAAATAAACGGCCGCGTGACGCGATCCCTTCGAGAAGTTAATCCCTTCCGTAGACTTCGTTTAATACAAGATGTCGTTCAGCTTCCAAAGAAATCGTCAACCACCTGAAACAGAAAGGGTGCCGAGGTTGTTGGTTGTTAGTTGGTTGTTATGTGGTTGTTATATGGTTGTTATGAGGTGGTAATTAACGTAGGTTCAATTATCAGGTACTTGAGTAGGAGGCAGATTGTAGGAAACAGATTTTTTACTTGGGAATTCATTATTTTCGATATTTCATAGTGAATTTCAATAATGAATTTCAGTAATGAATTCTTCATTGTAAAATTCTTTTTTAGTATCGTGCTGGTGCATATTGTATCGAGTATAGTATTTTCTCACAACGATAGACATTTTAGAAATTCATCCAGGAAACTATAATTTGTTAAGCCACCCCTTGAAGTGATCAAAATATTTTATTCTCATCAATTGTAATTTTTATTGTGGTGTTGGAATATATTCTACATTCCGACGATTCACTA
Organism: Hylaeus volcanicus; assembly: GCF_026283585.1. Classification (NCBI taxonomy): domain Eukaryota; kingdom Metazoa; phylum Arthropoda; class Insecta; order Hymenoptera; family Colletidae; genus Hylaeus; species Hylaeus volcanicus. The sequence continues at coordinate 3,293,603 of NC_071981.1, read as the reverse complement.
GGTTCATGTTCCTACAACAATAGACATTTTAGAAAATCATTAGAAAACTATAATTTGTTAAGCCACCCCTTGAATTAATCAAAATTTCTTTTTCTCATTAATTCTAATTTTTATTGTGT
>NC_071981.1:3289229-3293474 GCF_026283585.1 Hylaeus volcanicus | reverse complement strand
GATTCACTAGGTTCATGTTCCTACAACAATAGACATTTTAGAAAATCGTTAGAAAACTATAATTTGTTAAGCCACCCCCTGCAGCAATCGAAACATTCCATTCTCATCTATTCTATTCCAATTCCAACTTTTATTCTATTAATGCCACACATCCTACATCCTGATAATTTTTCCCTAACAACAATACACTTCATACCGACACTAAACATATAAAAAATAATTCCATCAGCTTCACCCAACCGTCATTCAAAAAACTTCAAAATCAATTCCTTCGCCACTCTCTCGTCAATTCCCCCAAACCACAAAAATTCCACAAAAATTCCGCAAAAATTCCACGATCCAACGATCCTCGTCGTCGTTTAAAACCTAAACTCCCGACGGTACACGCGTAAAAAGAAACGCGCTCGGTGCCCCGTTCCTCGCCCCCTCGAAACGCGAGCTCCGTAATCCGTTAATCACAGTAGACGCGGAAGAGGGTAGGAAACAGGCGCGTAATCTAAGAAAAGGCGTCGGAGCATTGGCGTCAGTGGAAAGTGGTTGTAAGTGAATGAAAGTGGATGCAAAGGTGGAGGTGTGGTTGCTACGAGGTCGTCCGCCTAGCAAAGCTGGCATGATGCGGCACGAAAGACAGAGGTTTGTCTGTCTTTATCAGCCAGCCAGGTAGAGCCCTCGAAGTCGGGCGACGCGTCTCTATCGCCACCCCTCGGGAAAACCCCGTGGGGCGACGGACAGCCCCGATTGGCGTGACTCCCTCAAACGGGGGTGGAAATCCCGCGTCCGTATTGGCTCCGCGCGAATCCATACTCGGTATTCATTCGCTGGCTTATTCGTCGACCCCTCGATTTCTACCCTCTCTCGCCCCCTCTGCACGCTCTTTTCTCTCCTAAACCCCCGGCGGTAGCCCGATGCGACTCACCCCACGCGCGCCGCGGGAATCTTTTCAATGCACTTCACCGCCAGCTTTCACCTTTCGCCGGATATTTCTAAGTAAATATTTTTTTAATAAGCACGCGCGTACAGCGCTAGTCGTTAATGCGCGGCACAGGTAATGTTCGCAACGAATTTTTCCAGGTTTCCGCGGGCACTGTATGTGGTCGATACGTGTGTTTGTATGGAGTTTTGCAGCGGGGAGTTTGGGAATTTTGGTTTTTAATATTTCGGAGATTATTTGGAGGATTTTTAAGGGTTTTTGATTCGATGTTTGTTTAATTTATATTGAGGGGGTTGCGATGAGATATTTTTGGAAATAATTTGGGTTTAATGTAATTTTTAAGGGCATGCCTAACAATTATGTTGGTTAATGTTGGATTGATATATATATAGTTTGTTTCATGAGTACCTTGTGTGACTATCCATGAAATTTGTATAAATAAAATAATATATTTGTTGCTTAGAATTATCTTCTAATAGCATGTAATGTATCACCAATTAATGTTAGATGATTTGATTTTTGGATATGTTTTAAAGGATCGAAAAATAAGATATATGTACTTTTTTATACCGGCCCGTTTTCATATTTAGGGGATGAAATAAGCCCCTAAAGTTTTAGCTGCAATAGGCTATCTCCAAAACTATCACGTATAGAGGAAAACTTTAGAATGCATTAAATATGTACATCTCTGAATTAATTGAACATTTACAATGCATATAGTAACATTCAGTCTTCGATTAAATATTAATAAGAATCACGGTTCGAAGTAAGTATTCATCGAACGCAGTAATCGTGAGAAATTTGTCTGCATCGTTACATCTGTTAGCTGAAATAACTAAAAATTAATTTCTGACAATAGTTACATTAATTATTAACAAATATTTGTTCAAACAATGACCGAGAATATGATTGATCTGTAATATTACACTGCGAGGACAGCGGTAGATGCTTTTTCTAAAAATGTTCAAAATCATTACTAACTAATAGGTGATAGTTTGTGATTTCAGTCACCAATCAATTACGTTTCTTTTGAGACACTGGACCACGTAAGTTTTGTCCTCCTGGATCGCTGAAATATTATACTGTGTGAAGGTTGGAATTTGCCTTCAAAGCAGGAGCGGTTTATAATATTAACAAAATTGTATGTGGCATCGTTTGTTAGAGCAACAGTCACGGCGTTATATATGTTGGTGATCGGCAATGTAATAAATCATTTTGTCGAGATCTCGACGAGAGTTTGAAATAATCTTGATCTCGCCCAAATCTCGATATCGATCTCGACTGTTACAAGTAATCTCGATCTCGACTGTTACGAGTAATCTCGATCTCGGATCACACCTCGAGATCGAGACGAGATCGATACGAGATCGAGATTGATCTCGTCTCGTGCGTGTCAGTAACCGATATACAAAAAATACGTATATCTTATTTTTCGGTCCTTTGAAACATATCCAAAAACGGACACCTAAAAGGCGTTTCTTGTCGGTATAGCGTTAATAACTAAAAATCCTTGTAGAATGAACGCAAACGAACAGAGAGCGTCTCGGCTCGTTTCGGAGCAGCTCCGAAACTCATCATCGGTGCGCCCTGAGAAGAGACGCAGGGGCGAGGAAATCGCGATCTCGCGATCCCTTCGAATCTTCTCCCCCTCTCCTCCGCCTCCTCCTCCTCAACCGTGTCTCCAACCCCTAATCCAAGAAGGTGGCGCAGCCAGGGAAGAAGAGATCGATGAAAAGTGTCGAACAAGGAAGCTGGTCGTCGCTCGCCTGCACTTTTAACGTCGCCGCGCTCCGTGTCGCCTTCGTCCCGATGGAACGAGAGAACAGAGAGAGTGAGAGTGTGTGTGAGAGAGAGAGAGAGAGAGGGGTGGAGAGAGAGAAAAAGAAGAAGGGAAAACGGGAGTAAAAAAGGTGGCCGGCGCGGAGGAAAGACGAGCCAAGAGACCGCGACAGAGGAACAGGGATGGAGCATTCCTTGGGGTGTTGCGGCTCATGATCGTGCAACTACGTGGGCGGTTTGCTCATTGCTCCGCCCCTGGCACCGCCCCATTGGTAGCCCCTACTGCCTTCGGGGGCAACGTGACCTCCCTTCACCCTTCCGTCTGCAGCTGAAACCTTTGTCGGGTTTTCGCCAGCAGGCCATCCGGCACAAACGTCAGCAGCGGCAAACGGCGCCACCAACGGATCGTTCGCGATCACCGTCGATCATCCGAGGGAACCGCCGGTGCGATCATCGCGAGGGATACTTTTGCCGACGATACGTCCAGTGATTGTGCGTCGGGGGTGATATATCGGCTATGACGTTTCCGGGGACCTGGTGAGAGTGGTTCTGGGCGCTCAACGCGCGAATCCTCCGGTGTATCAGTGTTGTTTATCGAGGGACACGGTTCCAGAGATAAGTGATCCCTTGGGGAGGGTACGAGGACGTCGGGGTGTCGTCGGGAATCACGCCTTGGGTTACGAGACCCTGGCACCTTTAAAACTCTGGTTTATGGGACTCCAGCTTCTCTGAAGTCTTTAGATTCTCTAGTCTCTAGAAGCTCTTCTTTGTATCTCTAGCTTCTAACATTCTACCTTTGGGATGTCGAAGTGATTCACGGTTACTAGTTTGTCCAAGACCGCGATGTCCTAGTTCGCGATGAGCGCAAGCAGAGCAGAGGCGGAAGGGTCAATTCGCTGAAAGGTTCATTGCCAAGCGTCGTTCCCAGTGGCAATGGCGCGCGGTCCAAGTGCGAGGCGGATGTGATCGGTGGATTTCGATGATGTCGACGGACGTATCGAGAGACTTTGATGTATCGATGCACGCGGCCGACGTATCGATGCCCGTCGCCTGTCGTCATGCGGATCGAAGGCTTCTGGAACTGGTGACCCCGACGCAACCGTCTCACGTCGCGATTGCAGCGTGAACAGCGAGAATCGAGTTGTCAGTAACCGACGCCACGTCCCGACGAGATTTGAACTCTGTCGTTTTGGAGTAACGCGCGACTCGGGGGTTGGTGACAGTGTTCAGGATTATCGGAGGGTCGGAACGTGCAAGGCTCGACGGGGGCTGATTAGTCGCCCTGATCGGAGAAGACGCTGAGAAGTTTGCGAACGAAGAAGATTCGTAAGTAGCTATGTTGTTTATTTGGGGGACTTGTGAGATATGAGGAGAGATTCTGTGCTGGATTCGTTTTGGGGGTTTATTTGGCGAGGGTCAGGGGGTGGCGAAGAGGATTCGTAGGGTAGTGAGTGTTATTTTGATTCAAAGAGATCTTGGTCAATTTAATTGCGTTTAATTGGGGATGGTGAAGAAAATTCTTCTAGGTGTAATAA
>NC_071981.1:3289063-3289219 GCF_026283585.1 Hylaeus volcanicus | reverse complement strand
GTCAATTTCGTCGTTTTTAATTTGAGATGGTGAAGAAAATTCTTCTAGGTGTAATGAATATTATTTAGGTTCAAAGAGATTTTAATCAATTTCATTGAGTTTCGACTGAGATCTGTTAGTTGGTTAATTTAGGGGATGTTTTATTCATCCGATTCT
>NC_071981.1:3285494-3289053 GCF_026283585.1 Hylaeus volcanicus | reverse complement strand
ATGCTTCATATGTGACGCTATTAATTGTTTATTATTGAGTATTATCTGGGTTCAAAGAGATTTTGGTCAATTTAATTGCGTGTAATTAGGGATGGTGAAGAAAATTCTTCTAGGTGCAATGAATATTATTTTGGTTCAATATTTATCAAAAAAGAGTTTAGCAAATCCCCTAAACAAACCACTCTAAGTGTAATGCAAGCTTGACTCTGCAAAAGACTTTAGCAGAGTACTGTCTGAAGCAGAAAAACATTTGCTTTAAATGACGATGTTAAAAATCCCTTAGATCAGTTTTCGTTGAATAAATATCAGGATATTTAAAATGGCTAATGATACCTCAATGGTCCACATATTTATCAAAAATATATTTAGTCCAAGAAGAAGATCCAAGATGAAACCTAAATACCAACACAAAACCTAAATCATTTTCCTGAATCATGCACCAACTGATACTAAACAAATTTCCCACCTAATTCTTTCTAAACGTTCTTTCGTAAATGTCCCGCTCCGTGACAGTGTCTGATAGCAAGACAAGGGTGGTAGGATATTTGAACGCAAAGCAGAGGGCGACTTCCGACGGGAAATTTGATGGTCGGTGGGGGAGGGTTACGGGGCGAATGACTTGGCGCAATTAGCCAGATTTTCTGAGTGGATGAAAAAGGAGGAAACGGGATTCCAGGCTGGCAACTAAATGGATTAAAACGCCCGTCGCGTTCGAATGCCCGCCCAAGCTGCCGCGAGATAAGTGCTTCGCGGAAGACGCGTTTCGACGTTTCGCTCGCGTAAAAAGCACCGAACTCGAGCGGATTTAACCCCTCGGCACCCGAAGAGAAATTGCGGGATTGTTTGGAAAAAGCGATAATCGTACTTAATAACTAGTAATTTAAATTGAAATGATTTCGGGAGGCAAGAATACATGTTCCTTTAATATATTTTATTTATTGACTTGCCAAAATATTTGATTGAATTATGCATAGACCATTTGGGTCGCGAATTGCGGTCGCTAATAATCTAGATGTTAATGTGACCTTAAACGAAACCATTTAAAAATTTTAATAAGGAATTGTTTAACCTATGCTTACTTTAAATTTCTTTCCTACTTCTAAGAAGAGCTAATTCGATAGAATTTAATATAATTTTAAAGCAGAGTTAATTTAATTAATTCAGAAACATCGACTGCACGAAATTGCTTAAAAATCATCCAACTTGTCTCGTCGATTGCGTTTAAATGATCCATATCACCAAATGTTGAGTTATCGAAAGCGACGGGCTCTCTCAAGACTCATTTGCATCGGTAATCCGAATACACCACTGGCTATTAACGATATCGACGGTCAATTGGCAATCGGTTCTTGTCATCGACGATTTCACTTTCCCCGAGTCGCTACACTGCTCACTGATTATTCTTCGCTCAGTGATACGGGCAAGTCAATACTTGAATATTCCTCTCCTCGATGCAAATCGGTTAATTATAATACGAAAATATCAATGGAAGTTCGTGGGAGTGAGAAATGACAAGCACCATCGTTTGACAGTTCTCTTATCTTAAGATGGAATGTATCCAATATTTGTTTCAAGCAAAAATTTGTCTGATTCTGATGAATATATTTTTTTTCAAGCAAAAATTTGTCTGAATCTGATGAATATTTTTTTTCAAGCAAAAATTTGTCTGAATCAGATGAATATTTTTTTTTTCAAGCAAAAATTTGTCTGAATCTGATGAATATATTTTTTTTCGAGCAAAAATTTGTCTGAATCAGATGAATATTTTTTTTTTCAAGCAAAAATTTGTCTGAATCTGATGAATATATTTTTTTTCAAGCAAAGATTTGTCTGAATTTGATGGATATTTTTTTTCTTAAGCAAAAATTTGTCTGCATCTGATGAATATATTTTTTTTCAAGCAAAAATTTGTCTGAATCTGATGAATATTTTTTTTCAAGCAAAGATTTGTCTGAATTTGATGGATATTTTTTTTCTTAAGCAAAAATTTGTCTGAATCAGATGAATATTTTTTTTTTCAAGCAAAAATTTGTCTGAATCTGATGAATATATTTTTTTTCAAGCAAAGATTTGTCTGAATTTGATGAATATTTTTTTTTTCAAGCAAAAATTTGTCTGCATCTGATGAATATATTTTTTTTCAAGCAAAAATTTGTCTGAATCTGATGAATATTTTTTTTCAAGCAAAGATTTGTCTGAATCAGATGAATATTTTTTTTTCAAGCAATAATTTGTCTGAATCTGATGAATATATTTTTTTTCAAGCAAAAATTTGTCTAAATCTGAAGACTATCTCTTTTTAATATTTGTCAATATTTTAATACCTATTGATTAGACCAACTAAATATCACTGGTTCTACAATTATGCTAGGAAGAACACACAAGATGGCTCTCGAAGAACTGTTTAAGCACCCCCATGGACACGACGCGTCTACCTATCAGAACCTAACATCCCTTCGTATATCACTATCGCTAAAGTACGTTAATTTATGTAGTGCTTAATAAAAATCTAAATTTCGATAAAAATTCGTGCACTCTACCAAAAACTTTAGCATCTCCTTCAGCAATAATTGAAAAGGCAATAAACTTCCTCGAGTCATTGCAATCAATCTCCGAGTTGAAATCAACCCCGAGACATCAACGAACGATTCCGGTACTTGCTTGACAAAATGTATCGTATACGGCATATGCATGAGCCCTAACGCGTCATGGCACTCACGGAGCCTGGTACCCCGTCCGAGGAACAGCCGTACAAGTGGCACTGGAAATTAGCGAACAATTAGCTTCGCTCCGTTTATGTTTTATAAACACGGCCGGTTCTATCGACGGGCCATTATTTTCAAGCATTCGTGCAACGCGCCTATCAACGCTCCTCTACCTTGTGCTACCTACGGGCCACGGTTTTGCGCGGTGCCTACCTAAGTGGCACGGTTGGTTCGAGTGTGTCCGAAGTATCCGGAGCGGTATTCGAGCGTGGTAGTGCTTAGGCTTTTCGAGTATCGCGGGCACGAACGAGGAACACGTTGGAGGGGCCGTAGAAGGGGTCTTGTAGTGTTTCGTTGCGTTTAAAAGGAGGGGGGTTTTCACGGAGAGGGTTTCTCGCTGCAAGGCAGCTTTGGTGTTGCAGCCTCTTCAAACCTCGTGCAAACACTCGGGGACAGGGCGTTCGCCTGGTACGACGATTAATATCCCAATAAGGCCTCGTTCACAGGGGCTCGCTCGACCGAGCTGCTTCGTTCTTTATTCATTGTATCGCAGCTCCTCCCGCGGGATAAACTGCCCCGATACCCGGGGTTCCGTCACGTTTACTCTCAGAAGCTTCCGACGGGGCTCTTTACTCACGGAGAATCCACGAATCTCGTCTCGCCGCTACCTAATCGATCTCTACAGATATCCTTGGAAAGTGTCGATTATCTGTCGTGGAAATAAAAGGGGATCTTTGGTTTTATTTTCAGGTATTTAGTTTTTAATAAAGGATAGAATTTGGAGGAGAAATTAGAGGAGAAATTAGAGGAGAATTTATTAAAGAAGATTTTTTGTTTTAGTTTGAGATATTTGT
>NC_071981.1:3283933-3285484 GCF_026283585.1 Hylaeus volcanicus | reverse complement strand
GGGATGTTTTTTGTTTTAGTTTGAGATATTTGGTTTTTAATAAAGGATAGAATTTGGAAGAGAAATTAGAGGGGAGATTAGAGGAGAAATTAGAGGAGAATTTGTTACAGGAGATTTTTTGTTTTAGTTTGAGATATTTGTCTTTTAATAAACGATAGAATTTGGAGTGAGATTGTGTTAAGAATGTGGAAGGTAGATTGCAATTTTAATTTTGATTCTTAACTTTATGAGGGATGTATTTTAAATGGGTTTTTCGGGAATTGTAATCGAATACGTACACGCTAAAGCGATCTTTATTTAAGATATAAAAATATTAAATATACGAAATTGTGTATTTGTAAAAGACTATAGTTTCATGTATAACGAAATTTATGTGAGAAATGAAATTGAGTAATTAATTGGAAAGAATCATAAATGAAAGAATCATTGAAAAAGACATAAACAAAGGTAATAAATGAATAAATACGTGAACGAATAAGAACGATAGATGCAAAAGATTTCACGCGCACATTTCATTAATTCACTCTTGCAGTGATTCCTGATTACCACCGCCCGGTTAATTAACGTCCGATCGATACCTAATTTCGACGATTGCGAATCGATGGGTATCGGTATTTAACGAGAGTATCGCCGGATTGTCCGCGAGCTTTTTCGAGTCGATCGCGATAGAATCAATTTCGCGCTAATCGTCGCGGTGTGAACGGCAAAATGAGAGGGGCATACGGCGTCAAATTTTGTTACCGATGGCGCAGCTGACGAGCGAGTTTTACAGCGGGCTTGTATTAGCATACTTATCACGCTCGGCGCGTGTCATTTATTTGCCCAAACGGGCAACGACGAGACGCGACCATACACTGACGTTAATTGCCGATCCGACCGCTGAGATGTGGCCACGTGTATATCCGTCGAACGCCGAGATATCGCTTTATTAGCCGATCCCGCAGCGTATGGACGCGTCGCTCGCGAATGCCTCTCGATAAACGGTTTTATCGACGGATATACTCGCGGATGGGTTCCACCGAGGAGACAAACATTCTTTTTTTTTTTTCGTCGCTCCTCCCAGAAAGAACGCTGCGCTAATTAACGAGCTACGAGAGATTAGCGGAAGGAGGAAGCCGTTATTTTCATTGGGACGATAAACTATGAAACACCTGAAGTTTTAACACGTTCGCGATCGACAGATATTTTACATTTTTTAATATGTACACGTATTTTTAATATAATATGTATATATGTGCAATATGCAATTGCAATGTGTGTAATAAATATATATATATATATATATATAGAATTACAATATATTTATTGTATATATTGTATGTATATTGTATACCGTATACATGTTTGTATTATCATAATAGAAACGTATTTATTGCATACATTGCATTTGTGTATTGCAAATTTCTTTATATCATCAAATATTGTGTATACACATATTTATAATATAATTGATGAATGAAATATGAATTTATAATAATTGCACGTATATATATATATTCTTAATATAATGATGTAAACACATTTACAATATACAATTGGAATATATGCAAT
>NC_071981.1:3280534-3283923 GCF_026283585.1 Hylaeus volcanicus | reverse complement strand
ATAAACACATTTACAATATACAATTGGAATATATGCAATAAATATATTTCTGATATAATAATGTGAATACATATACGATATACAATATACAGTATGTAATGAAAATATATACACAATAAATACAAGAAATATATATAAATACAATAATATATATGTATACATTGCAATTGTATATTGTAAACGTGCTTATATTATAATAATATAAATGTGTATATATACAATATATTAAATACGTATTTCATTTTACGATTCTGAACAACGACACTAAATAATTCATCATCAGTTACGGTACCACGAAAAATTCGACAGCTTTCTAAAAATTTAGGGCAACGTATCGCGCAGTTAGATGGACTCGAGGATCCCGCTACCCTAATTGACAGCCCCGCAAACGTCTTTCGTCTGATCCTTACGGGAATGAAATACTCTTGCGTTCGAGTGGCCATCGTCGGACGAGACGATGTTTTCCCTTCGTAAATATTTGAAATAAGACAGACACGGGGGCAAGTAAGGGTACGAATCCACGGATTCGAGGGTAGCCCGTGCGTTCTCCACCTCCTCCTCCTCCTCCCCTCTCTCTCTCTCTCTCTCTCTCTCACTTTTTTATCTCCCTTCCGTTTTATTTTCCCCGCTCTGGATGCCGTGAGTCTCGGGGCATTATTACGCTACTTGATTTCGCATCGTGCCAGCTGTCTCCGATTATTCGCCATAGAAATTTCGGGGGATTGGAGTTCAAAGGGGACCCCGCGGTCCTCCGCTAATATTTGAGGAGGCCCCCGTAGACTTGGGCCCTACCGGACGTTAAGCCACGGGCTTCTGTTGTACTCTCCGAACCTCCTTCCTTTTCCTCTCCAGATTACAAATTTATCGAGCGTAGGTCCTGCACACTGTACCGAGCGTCATCGGCCTGTCTCTGCCCGGAGATCCTCGGAATTATTTCTCGAATAACGAATCGAATTTTAGTCGTTTTATTCTTCTTCGACGAATAAAAATCGAAGTTCGAATTGAAGATTGAATACAAATGAAGAAGAATATTGTCCAATGAGTGAATGAATGAAGTTTTCAGCGGATCGAGTGTCAGGATTAAATTATTCTGGCTTTATTCGTTATTTGTTATTCGAATAAAATGCATTCCATCTCTGACAAGAATGTTTGATAAGTAATATTCGATCTGTTATTTATTCGATACGAATTCTTGTCTTTCAAGAAACTCAATTCATCCAAGTCCATATTCTCAGAAATTGTAAATTTGGATTCACATGAACTAATGAACATATGAACTAATAAGCAAATGTTATTACTTTACGAAAGATCATTTAATTAGCGATAATGAAAAAGAGGTTTCCTTCGCAGCGACGAAAAACGAATTAAGCTGATGAAAAATACCAATTAATAACCATCGCAACGACGGCAATTCATTATTTTCAATCCGAAAAGTAATTAAAATTCAAACAATTGTTAAAACGCTAGCGGGATAACATTAAACCGAATTTATGGACGCTTACGTGGCAGCGTTTCAATTTAATTACAGACGGGTTCATTTCAGTTCTCCACATATGATTGTCGAGCTTGTTTGAAATTTTTAATTAATTTAAACACGCTTCGTTCTTTATTAGCTCAATATCATTTATCGATTTTGAATGTTTCGTCCGTTTCGACCAGCTATTTTCGTGTTCTCTTCAGACGGAACCGATGAGCCCTAATTAAAAAATAATATATATTTCTAATTAAGGTGGATACAACTAGTACAATGACAACGCTGCAACTTTCTTAATTTAAGATATTTTTCAATACAAAAATTTCGACAAATTCACTAAGAAACATCCTTTCGAGTACTCCAAAACTTATCACCAGAAAATTTTCCGTTCGTTCCCAAAAACTATCAAATATGACATTTTCTCTCTCTAGTTTTTTTAATTGCCCTTTTATCAAGATATTTTAATTTTAATATACGTCTTAATCGAACATATAATGTCTCTGATAACTAAAAACAATATTGCTGTAGTTAAAGCTCTGCAAGTTGCCCGAAGAAAAATAATTAACCCAGACCTAACCCACAGAGGGTTAAATATTATAACTAAGCTAGTCGAAGGCATTATCGAGACAATTCTCACCGAAAAGAAAATTATTTTTCGGCTGACAAGGTCCGTTCCACCCCCAACAAAAGTGCCTTTCATCGCGAGATCACGCGAGCCGGAAGAGCAAACCCAAGTATTCCAAATATCCGAACGGGGGTGGAATCGTTCGCGAAGAGACTTCGGTCTGATCGAAAGTTTTCCGCGGAGTCGGCTCGACCCGTTTGCGAAACTTTCTGATGCTTGGTTTCCTCCGAAGAATCATGGCGATGAGCGTTATCGCCGTCCGACTCTTCGCGAATGGCTTCCCGTTGCTGCTTCACGCGTTCCTTACAATAAACACGATAACGAGCACAGAGTATGTACTTTTGATTTCTTTCATTTCCTTCTGGCAGGATTAATTATCCTGTTTATCGACGTATTTTTTGCTTGGATTTTAGTATTCGATAACGGAGCATTTCTTAGTTTTCTTGTAATAATAATCTTGTAATGATAATGAATTTATACATTATTAATTTCTGCGACAAAAAAAATTTCCTTCAGGTTGGGACACAGATTATGTTAACTCTACTTAAACTAGAGTTATGAATATATAAATATAAAGGCATAAAATTAATCTTTACACTAAAACTCCATAGATACAAAAAACATAATTCATTTAACACATTAAGAAATATATTTCAGTATAAATATATACTGAAATATATACTGAAATATATAGCCAAGTAAGTGTGACAAGTCATAACTCCGTTATCAGTGGATCTACAGAAAAATGTCAAAGGGGAAAAGGTGAAGATTTGAAATAATACTAGCATTATTATCTAAAATGGAAATTGTTATGGAATTCATTAATTTGTCATCTGAGATAGAAAGGTCTCAGTTTCGTTGGTGATCTTTGTGGTTCGAAGTACGGCCCTGGGGAAGGCGGATACCCGTGGTACGTGTTCACGCGCGCTCTCTCACATCCAGGGAGGACACGAAGACAGCCCTGGGGTGAGTTGGTGTAACCGACATCCACCCGCCACGGTGCAAGCGCTTGTAACGCCGCGAGTGCTATCTGGCTAACTATCGCTGATCTTTGGCGCGAGACGGGCCCACGGGGAGAGGTGGAAGGAAAACAGGCGGAAAGGGTGGTCTTCGAGTCACGGACAGCTTACAACAGCACCGACACTGAGAACGATTCGCGCATCCGTGAAATATTCCAATGTAAGAACTTCTCCTCGGTTCGGTTCCGAGCATTGCTTTCGAAATTCACCTCCTACTGCATACGAACAGGAATTTTTGGTATATTTACGGTAAACTACCCCTAATATTGAT
>NC_071981.1:3280283-3280524 GCF_026283585.1 Hylaeus volcanicus | reverse complement strand
TTCAATTATAAACAAATACTCGATAGCTAGAAACAGGAATTTTTGGTTTATTTACTGTAAACTACCCCTAATATCGATGCTCTTCAAATTATAAACAAATACTCGATAGATAGAAACAGGAATTTTTGGTGTGTTTAGAGTAAACTACTCTAATTTGATGCTCTTTCAATTATAAATAGATTGTATATGGTTAAAAACATGAATTTTTGGAGTATATAGGATAAACTACTCCTAATATCGA
>NC_071981.1:3272579-3280273 GCF_026283585.1 Hylaeus volcanicus | reverse complement strand
AAACATGAATTTTTGGAGTATATAGGATAAACTACTCCTAATATCGATGCTCTTCAAATTATAAATAAATTTTGCATCGTCATGAAAATGAATTTTTGATGTATCTAGTATAAACTACTCTAATTTGATGCTCTGTCAATTATAAATAAATTGTCTATGGTTAGAAACATGAATTTTTGATGTATCTAGTATAAACTACTCCTAATATTGATGCTGTTCAAATTATAAACAAATACTCGATAGCTAGAAACAGGAATTTTTGGTGTGTTTAGAGTAAACTACCCCTAATATTGATGCTCCTTCAATTACGAATAAATTCCTCAATCTTCTAAACGTGAATTTTTTGTGTATTTATCTGTCACTCCCCCCATCCCGAATATTACAAGATTAATCAACGTCTCGGCCGGTCACAGAGCTCCGTGACTCTTTCATCGCGCGTAAATCACAGGATGGGGAAACGCGGTCACGCCAGCGGGCACCAACAGAGAAAGCCGTGCGACAAGATAAAAACCGCGAGCCGGTGGTGTCGGTCGGTCGTGCTCGCATCGAGGAGCTAATTTTTTAAAGAGCACAGCGAAAAGGGGGTGCGAACAGGCGGAGCAACCCACCTCCATCCCTCCACCCTTCCATCCCTCTCTCTCTTTCTCTCTCTTTCCTTCTCCGAGGGCTCGATTCGTTGCACGCAACCCGTTGGAAGAGCTACGGTGGTCGGCTCGTATTTCTCGCCCTCCAACAAGATACCAACCACCTTTAGCCCCATCCTCGGGTTCGCGGGCCACACGTACGGGGCACGGAGACGGACCGAGAGGGTAGATAACGTCTCCTACGAATGTGCGCGCCTTTTGCGCAAGGCGAAAAGCGCGCGCACACCGACGGGTGTGACTAACTCGGCACACTCGCACGCGCCTTTTCGTACACACCGAGCCCACTCGGGTGCTCTGGGCTGGCTTCGGAGATAGGCAGAGGTTTCCTCGAATAACGGATGACGAATGGACGCTCTGTTTGTTCCATTGAACAGGTGTATACCGGCGGACTTTCGTTTTCTAATGCGGGACGTAAATGGTAAATGTGCACGTTGCTCGAAACGTAAGGTAAAAGGGAATTATTCAGGTGGACTGTTTTAAACGCCTCACCCTGTATAAGACCCTTAAAAAAATTTCTTTTTCATCATCAAAGTTATACTTTGATGTAATAAATAAACATTTGATAAAATTGCATAGGTACCCGTTTTCATAGGAAGTTTCAAAAGCCCGGAAAAATTCGTTCCACTCCGTTACTCTGTAATACGGAAGTACGTTTCGATTTCGCCAATCGATGTCGCAGCGATCGCTTTCGAAAAATTTTTCCCAGGGAAAACCACACTCGCTCGCGAATATCCCGATCGATGGATCAGCGTGGCCGCTTTTGCAATTTCTCGAACATTGCCATCGCGAGCGCTGAAAAATTCATCGCGATGGATTTAATGGTATCCCGCGCGGAAGGGCCACGATACGGTCCAACGCGTTCCAAAAAAACCTGGGCTCGCAGATACGCAGTCGTTCCCGCATTGTTCGTTAATCTATGTAAAATTGATCGATTAGCCCTCGTTCGGAAGCGTCGAACTCCGACGGATGGGAACTCCGGCGTCACTCGCGACCGATTTTTACTGAATGCTCTCGGGATCACGGGATAATTTGAATTCTATGCATAATTATTAAACCACTTACTGAAATTATTAAACTTCTACACCAAAGGGCAAGATGGACTCTTAGGCCAATCGCACACGGCGCAACAGATTTGAAATTAGTGTTGCAAACCGTTTGCCCTCTTTGTCTTACCTACTCCACTATCTTTGTTTTACCTAGATCCACGGTCGCATGCAACTAGTTTCAGAGTGGTTTGAAACTGATCAGTTGCGTCCGTGTGCGATCGGTCTTAATCTGTCAAAAGAATAACAATAACCAACATTTGTTGGCTATTGAACTTGTGTGTATACAATACAGGCTGTCCAAAAAATGTTGGAGGCCCTTGAAGGGGTGGAGAGGGTTCGTGGGGTGATTTGAAACAACTTTTTCCTTAGCGAAAATGTTGTCCGAGGCTCCGTGACGGAGATATTCAAAGAAACGTTCGAATAAGAACGCGAGTACCCCGTGGCGCCGGTGAGGCGCCCACAGTAGAATAGGTACGCGCTAGACAGCCACGGTCTGTAGGCTATGCGCTAGACAGCCACGGTCTGTAGGCTACGCGCTAGACAGCCACGGTAATAATTATTGATAATAATAAGCTCTGCCAGCCTTGGATTATTTTCATTCTTTAGTAGAAAACAGTCGAATAGCAAAAGGATATTTGTAATGAAATTGGCCGAAATTTTATGTCGCGGGCTCTCGGACTATAATTATCTAATAAGAAACACGGAGAAATGAAACCAAGAATAATGTCTTCCATATACCAACGTTGATGCGTAACAAACATCTTTCATTTCGTTTCTATTTTCAGACGAGTTATAAAGTAATTTTGACGAGAACCAACTCTACATTCTGCATTTTAATTTATTATGTAAATAATAGAAATAAAATCTCAGTTTTGAATTTATATCGCACAAACGTGTACACGCGCATCGACATCGGCGGTCTGTTGGTAAAGTAAATTGAAACGAATTTCCACGCGGGTAGCAAATAAATTTTATTCGACGAACGGGTAAACTCGGCTGCGTGCGGAGTTAGCGTTACAAACGAATTAATCGAATGTTAAAACGTCAAAAGCCAAAGGAGCCCTTGTTGGGAAGAAGTCTCTGCCAATAGCTGCGGTCGATCAAATAAATAAAAGGCGCGCTGGCAATTCGAAAAATTTCCCACCGCGTTCGCTACCATATTGATCGACGAAATTGAAACGTATCCCCAACCCCCGCAGCAGTTAACGAATTTCATTTTGCGAATGGTAACCACGGCTATGTACAAGCTTTGCGTTACAAACGAATTCACCGAACGTTAAAACATGAAAAATCAAAGGATCCAAGTTGTAAAATTATTTCTATAATTCTTCTATGTATGGTTAATCAAATAAATAAAATACGAATTGGTGTGATTCTAAAAATAATACCGATTAATTGAAAAGAATTTCCTTGGATCGTTTAACGAATGGTACTGTCTACATTGACGAATTTGCGTTGCGAACGAATTCACCGAACGTTGAAACATGAAAAATCAAAGGCTCCAAGTTGTAAAATTATTTCTATAATTCTACTATGTATGGCTAATCAAATAAATAAAGTACGAATTGGTGTGATTCTAAATATAATACCGATTAATTGAAAAGAATTTCCTTGGATCGTTTAACGAATGGTACCGTCTACATTGACGAATTTGCGTTGCAAACGAATTCACCGAACGTTGAAACATGAAAAATCAAAGGATCCAAGTTTCTATAATTTCTATAATTCTACTATGTATGGCTAATCAAATAAATAAAGTACGAATTGGTGTGATTCTAAAAATAATACCGATTAATTGAAAAGAATTTCCTTGGATCGTTTAACGAATGGTACCGTCTACATTGACGAATTTGCGTCGCGAACGAATTCACCGAACGTTGAAACGCGAAAAGTCAAAGGAGCCGAGTTGTAAAATTATTTCTATAATTCTACTATGTATAATTAATCAAATAAATAAAGTACGAATTGGTGTGATTCTAAAGATAATACCGATTAATTGAAAAGAATTTCCTTGGATCGTTTAACGAATGGTACTGTCTACATTGACGAATTTGCGTTGCGAACGAATTCACCGAACGTTGAAACGCGAAAAGTCAAAGGATCCAAGTTGTAAAATTATTTCTATAATTCTACTATGTATGGTTAATCAAATAAATAAAGTACGAATTGGTGTGATTCTAAAAATAATACCGATTAATCGAAAAGAATTTCCTTGGATCGTTTAACGAATGGTACCGTCTACATTGACGAATTTGCGTTGCGAACGAATTCACCGAACGTTGAAACATGAAAAATCAAAGGATCCAAGTTGTAAAATTATTTCTATAATTCTACTATGTATGGTTAATCAAATAAATAAAGTACGAATTGGTGTGATTCTAAAAATAATACCGATTAATTGAGAAGAATTTCCTTGGATCGTTCAACGAATGGTACTGTCTACATTGACGAATTTGCGTTGCGAACGAATTCACCGAACGTTGAAACGCGAAAAGTCAAAGGAGCCGAGTTGTAAGGAAGTCTCTGGCAGTAAGTCGGGCCGATCGAATAAATAGAAGGCGCGCCGGGTACGCTGCAATTCGAGGCTACGTCGAGAGGAAGCGGTGCATTAATTTCGAGTTGCCCCTCGAATTTCCTTCAACCCCCGTACGTGTGAGCCAACACCGACGGACGACGTGGCTAGCGAGTAGCAGTTACCACGAGGTGTTCGGGACGGCTGGTAATTTGTAGGTAGATATACGATAGACAATAACACCGGTGAGGGGCGGCAGGGCCGACTAATTTGTTTATCATAACTTTATCTTGATTTATTGCCGCCACGGTGCTCGCTCGTTTCGTAACGCCAATCGCGCACGTTTGTCCGTGCTCTTTGACGTATTTACACGCGCATGAATTAAGGGGCGATTTCTGGATCGTTGGGGCAATATGTAACCAATATTTGCGATCCTTTT
The DNA here is from genome assembly GCF_026283585.1 of Hylaeus volcanicus. Taxonomy (NCBI): domain Eukaryota; kingdom Metazoa; phylum Arthropoda; class Insecta; order Hymenoptera; family Colletidae; genus Hylaeus; species Hylaeus volcanicus. Next base: position 3,275,632 of record NC_071981.1, on the reverse strand, counting down.
TCTTCTAAAGTAGTGGAATTATTAATAGTGGAGTATTAATTGAACCGTTCACTGCACAAAACTGATTAACTCCACTTTTTAAAAAATCTGAAATTTCAGTGTCGAAGCACTTTGTATAATTTTCATCTGTTATATTTGGAATAACTTTCCTGAGTGATAAAAGTCAACACTATTATATAGCGAACAACAAAGAGTGTTAATTTATCGTTTCTTTTTCCTTGATTTCTTTACAGTATAGCAATTCTTGTAATTGTGAAACATGGAAATTTTCTTATTTACAAGCTGTTGTTTATGTGCTTGTAATAAAAAGAAAACGTAGTCTTTTCACCAGGTACAACGACATTGATATTTATCGAGCCCAGCGTTACATTAAAATTCTCCTCTGTGTTGGCAAAATTTGTGTCCGAACTAAGCGATGAAACTTTTAAATTTATACGTAAAAATAAAAAAAAGTAGCAAACGACGTTAAATCGAAGCAAGGACAGCAGCTGAAGAATTCGTTTCTTTTTATTCTTGCAATCTTTCATCCCCTATTTCAAAATAAAACTCACCCATCCCTGACTCTCCTCTATCTCGATTACTCCAATCGTCGAAATAAAAGACTGGAACGATCACCCTTTAATATCGTTTCCAATCAAATTTCTCCAGGTGTCGCGTAAATCCTCGCGACTCGAGGGCTCGTTCCGAACGTGATTCATCGTCTCCATTTTGTCACGAGGTCCCCGAAACTATCGAAATTCTTGTATCGCGGAGTTAATTGGTCAGGGGTGGTTCATGTCAGGCGTCATTAGGCTCGCGAACGAAAGGTGCGACATATCCAGTCTTTTACACGAGATAAAGAGATATCGATTCGTCCATCCGCGGCTATCTTGTCCCCGACGAAACGACGGCGTTAGGTTTCCAGCGCCTCGCGACGAGTTTACTGCGGAAATATACGAGCGGCGAGCAGGTGGGACGACGACGATGATCCACGTGTCGTTTACCCCGGCAATGCTCGTAAAACACGCCGCCACGGGTTCCGGAGAGATCTTATGCTTGCCAGAAACGCAGGTTTGCTCCGTTAACGATTCGCGAGCAGAAATCGTACGGAATGATCGCGAAAATGAGAATTCGTTAAGGGCTAACGATCCCGTTAATTATGGTAAAACGATTTTGGATATTTTTGAGGGAACATAAAATTGTTGTATTCGCTTCTAGCCAAATTCAAACTAAATGGGACGATTTTTCTTGTATAATAAATGTTCATCATCGTCGTCAGAGGTTGTTAAATACTTGTTTCGTTTATTGTTACACCGAAGGTGTATTGATCGCGTCCCAATAAAAAATCCAAGGACTTTTTTGAACAGAGAACAACTACCTTTACGTTGGCAAGAAGTCCGAAAAAATGATAGAAATTATTTCGTTAATTACTACTTAAGATTTCTTCAATAAATAAATGTTGCTAAAATTTTGATTACTTTTCGGTCTAATATATTTAACGTGCTATAATCTGTAGATATACCAGTTCGAATACTTCCGTTACTCGCTGTATAATCGCAATAAAATTCAGGAAGCCGATTCCCGAGATTCAAAGGACCCTGCGTGTCCAAAGACCGAAGGAAATCGCTCGGGTGTTTGAATGGTTCCGTCTCGAGAGCGTTGAAGCTCGAACAAGCGTTAACACGATGCGTGTTAAATTGCATTACATCTGCTTATTAGTCACGGCACGGGCAAGCCGCGTGCGACGTTGAAAAGGCAATCGTGTAATACGTCATAATTTCCATAGCGTGACTGGACACTCCTCCGGTGCCCTTCGTCCAACATCGCGTTAACACCTATAAATGGGAATTTATTATTTTCGCGGCTCGTCTTGGAACACCTTCCCTTGTTCCTTACACGTGTTCCGTAATTAAATACTGATTAATCAGTAATTTATCGTGCCAGCGTTCCCGTAAGCCTGACGAAGGAAAGTCTCCCTTCGAAAGTTTTCTCGGGGCGACTACTGCGCCTTGTAATTATTCCTCGATTTGAACACTGAAAATTATTTATATCTCCATCTCGAATTTTATTTTTCCTCGCAGAGACTGCACTCGTACTTCACGAGTTAATGGAAATGTAACGTAAGGCAGAGATGAGGACCATTCTTGTCTAGATGGATAAATTGAAGACTAAGGATTATTTATACCTCTGCAGGGCTCATTCCGAACGAAAACAGTGATGAGAATATATCGTGTAACGAGTCAGAGGTGAGCAAAATTTGCATCAATGTAAATGCTTCGAGTAATGAGATGCTTTCGGTGCACCTTTCTCTTCGCTTCGATTAAACGCTGAGGAAGCTACGGTATATTTTTTATAACACCTGTTTCCCGGACGAAACGCAAACGAAAGTATAACATTTGTTTTACACACTGATTAACATCCTCGATACACATTTCAACATGAAAACCCGCGGGCCTCGCCCCGCGCGTTGAAACGCGATTATGCAAATTATTCTGCAATGTGGCTCGGAATGGCCAATACAAACGGTGTTCGCGTGTACAAAAATTGTAGAACTTCGAGACGAGATGATCCAGCAATCTTTGCGAAAGTTTAAAAGGAATAAAAGTTGAAAATATTACTATTCAAGAGCGAAGTTTTGACGCATCCCCTATGTCGTTAGAGAAACACGCCTAACTCGGGTTGAAACGGGTTCGAGGTCGGCATCCATGATCGCATTATCGCGACGGACGCGGCAGCTAATTGCGCGGCTGTTCGGATTATCTCGATTACTTTAATTAACCGGCGGTTTTGAATGAACACGCGCACGCTGTTCGCGCGCTGCGCGTATGCAAAACCCGGTGTCGCCAATTTGCTATTTTAATTTTTATGCTCGCCACCCATTAGCCGATGACCTCGTCGCGTATCTCGCATGTTCGACCGATGCCGTGGATTGAAGTGGACTGCGGGGGTCTCTAATTCCGTGGCGACAACTTCTGTACGCGGTAATAAAGGAGTATTTTCTCGGAAGTGTAAAAAGAATAATTTGAGGAGAAGATATACAGATAAATAAACGTGATGTGTAATTAAGGTTCAAA
>NC_071981.1:3270613-3272569 GCF_026283585.1 Hylaeus volcanicus | reverse complement strand
GGAGATCAAGACTGAAGTATATTGGGAAAAATGAAAAGCAAGAAGAGTACAAGCAAGACTAAAAAGAAAGTAAAAGAGTATACAAGAAACAAAATATCCTGGCAAAAGTAAATGTGTCGAAAGAGAATAATTAAAACAGAATATATAAAGAGAATAATATATAAGACACATGCCAACCTGAAAGTCTACTTCGAATACTTAGAATATTCTATTAAAAATAATCACGTACGATAATATGTACTAGTGATTACATAGGTTACATAGGTAACCTTTTTCTATTAAACTATAACATTACTAAAAATTTCCTCCGATTAGAGACGACTTGCACCGCTTTTCCTCCGAGTTGCTCAACTGTTCCTAGCCTTTCTATCGCAAGGGCGAACCAGTTGGAGCTCGATCGGAGTAGTAGAGCTAGAATGTAACAGAAGTTTACGGTCACCGGAAGTTCATGCTTATTCACTGAGCACCGAAAGGGCGACCGGGTATAATTTACGTATAAATTAAGCGGAATGAATCAACGGCAGACGATTAATCGCAATGGCTTGTCCGTGATAATAACAATGCTCGGCTTGTTTACGAGCGGTAAACGAATATATTAGCGTTTTCATTATTCCGCCACGTGGACGCGTCTATCGTGCCAGCCTTTCGATACCTGGCCTTCTCCTGGCACTAATGATCGCCTTTCGTTTATTTTTTCCACGATTTTACTTCGTTGGACAACTAGTGCGACCAGAAAAACCAGAAATTTTGAATTTTACAGTTGTCTCAAATGAAAGTCTTATTTTTTTAACGGTATAACTAACGCGTACTTTATTTTTAATATTTTATACATCGTTGCATTCGTGGCACATTCTTATAGATTTCTCCATATTTTTATTAGCTATAAATCCATCAAAAAATAAAAAATAGAACTTTCTTCTTTGGTTCAGAATAGCAGTTAATACGTGCCAATTTTTCAGAAAAATTCAAAGACACATTATATTTTGATATACGTTTATCGAATTATTTATTGGAATAGGTATCGTTTCGATCCACGACCTTTCCATCTTTTAAGGGATGTTTGTTTCCAAGCATTCGAATTTCCAATTCGGATTTTTTTTAAAAATTAGTACGAACTTTCTGGACAATCCAATATTTAGTTCGTGACAACTTTTTGTGCCCGTATGACATACTAAATTATTTGAAACGTTTCAGTTAACGACACGTATTTCACTGAGGCATATTTTGCTATTCTCGGAGAACCTTAGTTTCGAGAATCTATAGTTTCGATAAGCTTCCAACGATCGAAAACCGTGAAACGATTTGTGACGATTCGATCGTTCGTGGAAACAACGCGTATTCTCACGGGTTCGTAGTGGCGGGGGCGCGGAGCAGGGGTTGGTAGGAATAAAAAAACCCCGTAGAGGGTGGATCGTACGAGGTAAACAGTCCGTGAAATTACCTTTTAAATATTAGATTATGATTAAATGTGTACCTACCTCGAAGGCACTAAATGTTCAGCGCCGCCCTTACCGCCCCCGTTGCCAGTTCATAAAGCTGACGATGGGGGCGGTTTATGGTGGATGAGACTCGAACCACCCTCTCGAGGCTATATCGCGATATCAATCAGCTCTCGGCATCAGATAAGATTGGCTGCTCAGGAGGTGAGTGCTTTTCAAAACGCGGATGAGGTTTTTTGTATCCTCGCGGACCATCGGCTAATGGGGATCCGTTATGTGCTTCGCTCGACGAAAAGACGGCTGATCGTTCTTCCGTGATTCAGACGACAAGGTTGCAAGCTAAGAAACGCAAGCGAAATTAATAACGTACGTTCTCTTTATTCAAGAAGCGAAATAAATTTGCTTCTTGGCAGTGATGAGGGGCGTGATTAGAGAAACGAATTTGGGAGGACAAATTTATATGAATAGTGTTATAATAATATTAGAATCTGAATATCTAAATACAAAATAATATTTC
>NC_071981.1:3263688-3270603 GCF_026283585.1 Hylaeus volcanicus | reverse complement strand
CAAATGGAAATAACCAGACTACCATGAGTAGTATTATAATAATATTAAAATCTGAATATCTAAATACAAAATAATATTTCATCGATATCAATATAAGATAATATTCAGATTTCAACTAAAAAATAAACCAGAAAACTTCCCCAAAAATTCCCAGTCCCTCAAACAATAACGAAATCCTCGTTCCCAACGTTTCACAGTTTCCCCCGTGTCCCCTCCCCCGCACGATTATCAGAATCATACCGTTCGAACATCGAATTTAAATACCAACCGACGTAATCGTCCTCAGGTGCAAGATAGCGCGACAATGTCGACTTTTTGTCCGTGGCTAATTGGTATCGTTAATTCCCCGAGGATCATAAACGCTCGTCGGTGCCACCTTTGGCAATAAATATCCAGCCCTCCCCCGTTCGCAATTTAAAGGGCGCCCCCTCTTTCGCACGTGGTACGGGGAAAGGGCAGGGTCCGTAAAGGCGAGCACGACGGGCAGGTGTTTATATCCGGCCGGTGGGTGAATACGTGTGCATACATATCCATACGATATGCATAAAAAGAACGATGCTCAGTGGGCATTCTACGCCCACGCTCGGGCTTGTCGAAAACTTTCCGAGCGCCGTAAGCATATGCATTGCTCACTTAGCAAGATTGATATAACCCGATATATATCTGCTGCTCGAACGATAAACGCGTACGTTGCTTGGACGTGTTCTGGTTCCGTGTCATACAGTACTACGCAAAAGTCTCGCACCACCATATATAAAACTCGCGTTACTCTCCAATAAATGTTAATAAATCGACGTATATTTGGTATTGAGCTTCGCAACGAAACGATTGAAAGAAATGATACGAAAATAATTAAAAAATCGCGTGGAAGCTTTCAAAAAAATTCGAGCACCAAGTATTACGATGGTCTTTTCTGCTAGTCGAAACGAAACTCAAATACAGAAAGTATTAATAAGGATATAGTTTCTATGATAAGATTTTTAAATTATTATTTGATTACGATTTTCAACACTTTCGCTGCAAATGACGCACATGTGCCCAACACGTGTGCAAATATATATGGTTGTTTTCATTTTTTTTGTTCGGCAATCATATTATTTCAAAATGATATTTTTCAAAATAATCATATTAGATTGATAATCACATTAGTAAAAAATTCTTCATTAAAAAAAAAATATAATTGCAGCTCCTAGCGAACGGCTACTTATTTTCGTCCGCAGCGAAAGTGTTAATCAAGAAAACGAGTTATCGATACGATTACAGTTGCAATTAGGATTTTTAGTATTATTTTATGCAACCTAGTAGCTGTGAACAAACTAAACGGTACATTGAAGCCACATTTCACACAGATGTGTATTAAGCTGTAAATTTTAAATTTCCAAAGTGATAAACACCCTTAAATTTTCCTTCGAATCAATCCTATTTTTATCAATTTCCAGAGGGTACCTCGTGCGATAATATTGCGAAAAATAAGCTCCATAAATTAAATCGAAAGTAAAGATGTAAATACCCCAAGACTTTTGCCCGTTACAGTACGTCGGCCGCGTAAGTCCGCGTTTGTGTATACCTCGCCTTCGTTTGTGTGCTATTATTCCGCGCATGTGTCACTGGTCACTGCACACATAGCGTGCGTGTGCATCCGCAATTACGCGCAAGACGGAGTACGCGAAGTATAATTAATGCAAACGAGGTAGCCGGGGAAATTTCGGTTTCGACGAAGGCGCACCCGCTGCGAAGGTGAGAAGTGGAATGCTCGGAAACAAATATTTACGCGGCGGCGGCGGCGGCGCAGGGGCCCGCCGCGGTACAGATAAGGGAATTATTCGCGGACAAGTTGCTACGGGCATGTAACCGGACGATATCGATCTGCCGATGCCCGTTACAGAAAAATATCCCTTCGCGGGCTCGGGGCTCTTCACGATCGTCTATCTGGGAAACGGAGGGCGGCGTTTCCATCTGTTAAAACGTTGCTTTATCCGGTACCTTTGTTTCTCGAACCTTTCTCGCTTTTTACGGAGATTTCGCGAGACTTAGGAGAACCGGAAGTGTTTATCGTTATGAATATTAACGGGGAAAGTAGTGCGATGTTGGATACCGGGCTTTCGTAAAAACGCGGTTGTTTAACGAGGACTACGAGTCCTTGTTATCGAATATTTTAATAGATTGATTAAAAAGAAAAGAAAACAGACTAAAACACGGATGTCTACGAATCTACAATTTCGATAAGGCAACTCTAAACTATTCGCTCGGACTACGATCACGCTTTCGCGACTGCATGGCGAGAACTGATCACGTAAACTCTGTCGAACGTTCTGGAAGGCTCGGAGACAAAGGATCTGGAAACATGTGGTCGTTAGTAAGTTTGTCAATATTCCTCGACTTGGTACACGCAGGAATTCGGTGTTTACAAGTCATACCCCGTCTCCCGTCTCGCGCCACCAAGCTGCTTGCTATGTTTAAATGACAACATTGCGCGAGGACGAAGCACGAGGCTGTTTCATGATACAGTTTAGCTTCCAGAGAATTTGAAATGAAGAAATGGCAAATAAAATGCTTAATTTAGTTCGAGGATTCGTAATTTTCGTATTTTAAATGGGTTGGTGTACGAATACTTCTTACACCGACTGTATATGGCTCTATTTCAAGGAATATCTGTAACTGTCGTATCGAATGTTTAATAGAAAAGTGAGTAATATTTAAATATTATCTTGGTGTGCTTGTCCTTACCACGATGCGTGAATGTACATATGTATCGCATTGCATAATAATTAACGCTTAAAATTACAACTTTTAAATAAATTAGCAGGGTGTTCCTCAAAATCCAAGAAGAATGAAATATAAAAAAATGTTTTGCACAAAAATAGTCGCTAATTTGCAATCGCAACTGCAATCGCAGCTGCAATCAACGTTTACCTAAAATTAAATCATCCCCCTATAGAAAAACTAAGTCCTTAAATAAATTAGCAGGGTGTTCCTCAAAATCCAAGAAGAATGAAATATAAAAAAATGTTTTGCGCAAAAATAGTCGCTAATTTGCAATCGCAACTGCAATCGCAGCTGCAATCAACGTTTACCTAAAATTAAATCATCCCCCTATAGAAAAACTAAGTCCTTAAATAAATTAGCAGGGTGTTCCTCAAAATCCAAGAAGAATAAAACAGAAAAAGATTGGAATATTCCGCAGTGGCGATCATTTCCCGAAAATTAAAACAATCTGCCAGCGAAAGGGTGGATGATTGACTCTCGCCCTAACCAGAAATCCAGGCCACATAATAGAGCGTGCGGAAGGGAATGAAATGAACACACGGTCATATACGACACAAAAAGTGTCGTTCATGCGTCGCGCACGTCCCACTCCCCCAATTTCGATCCCAGCCCCCGAAGCAGCTGGCTCGTTTCGTGAATCCATTTGAATAATTCGCCGGTCCCGGCGCGTGCCAACGCTCTCGGCCTGGACCTTCGCCACGATCAGTTTCGAGACTGGTCTCCTTCCTCCGTGTCGCGAATCTCATTGGTCCATCTAGCCCGGGGACACGTGGCCGGATGTCGGTCTACCTTCCAAGCGTTTCCGCTCGACGGTGAATAATACCGTCTCGCCTTGTACCGCAACGCTCGTCTTTCGATCGATCTTTTGTTCACCTCCGCGCCTCGCTCTTCCTTCGCCGCAAAGGTGTGCACGGGGAATTCGAGATCGCTCTAATTTCTCCGTGTTCGTCTCGCGCGAATTAATCGGTGAATTTCTGACGCGATCATGGTTTCGTGGTCTTGGATCCCCAAATTTTTTAATGGGTTCGTTCACTGCACGAAACTGATCAACTCCACCTTTTGAGAAATCTGAAATTTCAGTGTCGAAGCACTTGGTGTAGTCATAACTTTTTAGATTTATAATAAGTTTCTTGGATAATGAAGATTAAGAGCATCGAACGACAAAATTTTGTTGGCTCATTGAATAATAAATAATTTATTTCGGAGCCGTTACGCTGCACAAAACTGATCAACTCCTCTTTTTGGAAAATCTGAAATTTCAGTGTCGAAGCACTTGGTGTAGTCATAACTTTTTAGATTTATAATAAGTTTCTTGGATAATGAAGATTAAGAGCATTGAACGACAAAATTTTGTTGGCTCATTGAATAATAAATAATTAATATCACAGACCATATCATCGGATTTTTGCAAAAAGAAATCCACAAAGATTACTTATAAAGCAGTCAACTTATCGTTCAAAGTACACAACAATACACGACAAAATTATTTAGCGATGCCTGAAACAACCTCGATAGCGTCACTTCTCAATCGTGAACATTTCCACCGCCTACGTTAAAAGAATTCGTAACGATATCATTTGAGGAGGAAACGTACGAAATAGCGTCAGCTGTCGGTAATAAGACGAGTCCTCGTGGAACCCAATGCTCTTTCCCTGGGAATCGAATTCAATTCAAAAATTCTCCGAGGTTGTTAGAGTGGGGGTGGGATTGAAAGAGAGAGGAAGCAAATAAAGAAATACGAAGGTGGCGAGCCTATAATCAAAGTGACCACTCGACAATTTGTGATAAACGGGCGTAGGGGTCGAAGAAGGGGGATGTGGTCGACGTCGATGGAGGTGAGAAGTTTATTTAAGACCAAATCATCCTTCGATTAAGGTAAGAGAGGGTGCGTGCTACGGGGCGAGTGGCGACCACGGCTCCGAGGGGCGGAGGGCGGTACGTGTTATTGCTTGTACTGTGGCGCAACCCCTCAAATCGTCGACAGGGGTTGGTTTTAGTCGGCAAACTCTCCCCGGAGACTTCCAAGTTCTCCTTGCCGTTAAACGGGACGGTGACATGGGGATTCAAGCGAAAGCTACTTGTTGGCCAATACCGGGGAGACACTGTGGAAATCTAGCGCGACGCAGCCACCAATATGCTCGAACGACGACGACAGTTCGTTAAGGGGGCGTATTCATCTGAAAATGCCAGTAATTTTCTAAATAACAATTACGAAAATACGTGTTCGTATATGTATTCTTATGTGTACGCTTCAATTAAAGCATTTTCGTTATACATTTATTGCTTGGTTTAGGTTTTGTTTGACATTTGTTTATTTAAATAACTCCTTGCTTTAGAAATATGACGTGTAGTAATTTCCAAGCGAAAATTTTATTGCGTTTAATAAACTGTTATATTATGCTGCTGTATGTATGTATATGTATATAAATGTGGTAAATTGTGGAATATTTATCAAATTGACCGACGATTTTATATAAACTGCACCTAGGAATGTAATAGAATTGTTAATGCATATACTGTCTACGTGGAAATACTGTCTGAGTAAGTTTGGAGTAGTTGTTAGTCGAGGAATATTGAATACTGTTAAATATAATTCCCATCTAATAATGGCGAATGTGATAATCTTGTTAATGCATATACCGTCTACAAGGAGATACTGTCTCAGTAAGTTTGGGAAGAAGGGTAAAAGGTAAAGGTAAATTATTAAATTTACTTTGAATGCCTGCACCGAAATACTGTCTGAGTAAGTTTGGGGTAGTTATTGGTGAGGGAATATCGAATACTGTTAAATATAATTCCCATCTCCTAATGACGAATATAATAAACTTGTTAATGCACATACTGTCTACCCGGAAAAATACTGTCTGAACATGTTCCCTCAGGGGCTGTAGCGTTGTTTTAGTAAGCTACAGTACGGGCTTAGCATCCTCGAGGTACCCGAGCCAGACCCAAATGAAAACCCAACTAGAGAAGAAATAATTTCATAATTTAAACTTAAACGAAACAGTTACACAACAAAAACGAACTAAACTAGGTCCAAACCTACTCAGACAGTGTATACTTATATTAACCTTCTAGGAAGATACCCATCAGCCTTAAAATCGATTCAATCCGCGTCGCTGCTCGTTGTTTTAAAGACTCCCCAGATTGGTTTTCCAGTTCGCAGTCACGCATGGAAAGTGCTTTTCGTTTCGTCCCGTTGAAACGAGTCCCTCCTTTCACCCTCGCCCCCTCCGCCTTCACGAGAAACGAAGAAAAGCCAAGGATCGTTTCGCGAGTAAATATAACGGTCCGTTCGACGCTGTGTGTCTTTTCCCATTTTTCCGTGTAAACCATTTCCGGAGGGGGTGTTTCTCCCCTCCTCCCTCGTTCGTGTTTGAACGAGTTCGAAGGTGAGGGCCGCGGGAGGGCGGGGAGGGGCGGGAAAGCGAATTGCGACATTTAATGCGTAATATCCTATATAATCTCGTATGAAAAGCCTCGAGCAATGGTTCGCGATGGAATAAAGACAGGAGGGTGGGAAGGAAGGAGACAGAAAGAGCGGTTTCTCGAGGGTGGCCAAGAGACGGTTAAAGGCATTGAGCCGTCCAAGCCACTCGCGAGAATTCCGAGCTCTCTGCTTCTGCGTCCGCCGGTAGGAAACCCCCGAGGGTTGGGGGTGGCAGATGGCAGCCGTCGGACTAGTTCTTTCCAACACTTTAACCCGTCGGAATCGGTAGACATTTAACCCCCGCTAAGGGGAACGGCCAGGATCAATGGTCGCGACGAGAGTCACCTTCGAGTGATCGAAACAGAAATGATGGAGTGTTTTCCAAGTTCCATGCTTGGGATTTTTGCCACGCTCTATAGTTTAGTGAAATTAGATGCGTAATTTTATAGTTCTTCGGAATCTAACATGCAGACATTTTCGAGGCGTTTAGTTTGACATTTGAGAGCGATGCCAACCGTCGTTAATATTTTCATTAGTGTCGAATAAAACTTTATTTAGGAGCGAACCGAAAACGGCACTTTTGTTTAGACGATAACTATTTATTATAACACACTATTTGAATATTCGCGCCTGTTTACATTTCTCTCTTACTTCTCTATCACCGCTGAGCTTTCTCTCTCTCTCTCTCTCTCTCTCTCTCTCTCTCTCTCTCTCTCTCT
>NC_071981.1:3260903-3263678 GCF_026283585.1 Hylaeus volcanicus | reverse complement strand
TCTCTCTCTCTCTCTCTCTCTCTCTCTCTCTCTCTCTCTCTCTCTCTCTCTCTCTCTCTCTCTCTCTCTCTCTCTCACGCACGCACGCCCGCACACACACACACACAGAGCAGTATTACACTTTCCAATAATTAGTTATCAGGTACGTTATATAATCAAAAGTAAAATTATTTGATGTAATATAGATATATTAGGTTGTCCCGAAAGTTTCTTTCGCGACTTACACTCAACTATTTTATGTGGTCGTGTTTATATAAATAGACAATCTAATTTCATAGATATTCATGTTGTATCAGTAATGGATGAAAATGAATCGTGCACGATTCAGTAATGTAACATAAAACATAAACTATCGTGCACGTATTACTTATTAATAAAGCGAAAGAGACTTTTGGGACAACCCAATATATCAGTCTGTGATCTGAAAGTTACACAGTCGGAGTTTGGTTTTTAATCGAACGTAATTCGATTTGACAATAACACGCCTTGTTTTGAACAATAATAAACACGGTTCTAGACGGTGGGTAGTCGGTTAATAATTTTCCGTTGGTAAAGGGTCGAAGAGAATCGTGGGACGAGTGATTGAGACGCGCCGTAAGACAGGTTGAATCGGAGCTACTCCAATCTCGGAAGGTCTCAGTAATCGATTCGAGTAGCGAGGAAGTGCGGTTTCGAGGGGCCAACGAATGGCGTTTCGCCAGGGCCCGGGAAGTGTGTTGTTGGCGGATTTGACGTGCTTATCAATGGATCACAAATGTAATAGGCTGCACGCACCCCAAATCGAGCGCATAACTGATATCTGATAAGAAACCAATAGCCGTGACGGGATTTGCGTGCGACTATTCATGCCTATATACCGTTCGCGTCCGTTCGTGCTCAAGGAAATCCATTTCGCCGTTTCGAGAAACACGTCACGGGACGGCGAACCCGTGGAACAATATCGGAAAACGCGAGAAATGTTGCGCCGGAGTTTAAATTTATTCGTTCTTGTCTGGGGAAGACGATCTTCGAGCATGAACTGAATAGTTCCGTGGGATTGGCGAGAAATTTCTCAGCAGGTCCTTTTCAACGATAGACTTTAGTTTATTTATTAGTTGGCTAGGAAGGATTAATGTTGAACGTGGAGGTCTATTCGTCAAAGTGAGACAATGTTTTCTAAAAAATTAACTGTTCAATTTAAACGTTCATATAAGGTATATTAAATTATAAGATTCGTACGAGATATATCAATTCATTGTCTCCAAAAGAGAATGGTATGCTTATATCTTGCATAATAATATTTTATTATGATACTCAAAAATTGCAATACCGCATTATACAGCTTTGTAAATTGGATAATTCGATACTTGTATACTTGGACATTTCAATGTTTGTATACTCTGTATCTGTGACAATATGTGTTCGCACAAACTGTTTAAATTAAGTTCCAATATTTCTTTTGCATCTGTGACAATATTAATTTGCACAAACCATGGTTCAGCTTCGATACTTCTTGTGCGTCTGTGACAATAATAATTTGCACAAACCATTGTGCAAAATGATAGACTTTAGTTTATTTATTACTTGGCTAGGAAGGATTAATGTTGAACGTGGAGGTCTATTCGTCAAAGTGAGACAAATTAGGCTTCGTTACTTCTTCTGTATCTGTGAATATATGAATTTGCACGATCCATAGATAAATTAAGTTTCAGTACTTCTCTTATACAATATCAATTTGTACAAAGCATGGTTAAATTTCAGTACTTCTCCTGTACCTATAGAAATATAAATTCGCACAAACGTCCCCAATCTACAGACGACCCAATCTACAAACGTCTCCAATCTACAAACGTTTCCAATCAACGAACGACCCAACGCCAACGGTCTTAGCTCGTTCTAGCGTCGTTCGCGCGTAATCGTCGTAGTTCGTTTCGTCCGTTCTTGTCGCCAGCCGTCTCCTCCCACCGTTTATAGACAATGGACATTACAAAAGAGGTTTTCTCGTCGGGGCACGCCGCGCACGACAAACGTCCTCGTACGTCTGCGAGCGCCCTTCCGCCGCTTCCGCTCGCGCTATTCAAACGCGATCTCGATTCTCCACGGAATAATGGACCAAACTCGACACCAACGGGGGACGTATAGGGGTGGCACCGGAAGTCTTGCGTGCCATTTGCCTCGTACGGCATACTTATCCACGTCTTCAAGAATCATCGGCTCCTGAATGAGGGATCTCCTCGAGCGGCGCGTGCCCGACCGCCTACCGGACGGTGCCAGTCCATGCTCTTGCCTTTAAAATGATCAGCCTCGGATCATGCTTTCCTTTTGGGGGTGAAAGGGGGCGACAGATGACGGGGTGTGGCATCTTTCGAGACGCCGTTCGACGTCAAACTTTCCGTATGCTTTCCAATTGTTTGGAAAAACTAAAGAAATAAAGGAAAATAAGAAATTGGAAAGAAATAAAAAGAAAAAGATCGTACGTGTCATAGATAAACCAACGAAACATAAAAAGATGTTCGATCTCAACCCTTTGCATTCGAGAGGTGACTCTCAGGCACCATTACGTTTCGCGCAGCAAATCTACAATACCTCACGTTTCTTTACGTTTAATTTCTTTCATTTCTCGAAGTGTCGATAAAATGATTGTCGGTGAGATAAAGGTGACCTTATTCTCAAATCGCGATAGCTTAAAACTCATAGCAGTAGAACGTTAAGAAACATCTCGAGTTGCTGGCAGATACCAGAAAAAAAGGCCTCGAGTGCAAAGGGGTTAAAACCTGATAAATTGAAACTTCATGG
>NC_071981.1:3257412-3260893 GCF_026283585.1 Hylaeus volcanicus | reverse complement strand
GCGGGTAAATTGACCAGCTCGGTAGTTCCAGTGTCAATTACCATCCAGCACGGTTCGTCAGCTCCCAAAGATCCGGCGATCCACGGTTTAACGAAGAAACCCGCGCAAACGGAGCCGTAAATTAAACACGAAAGTGCACATGTGCCCCTCGGCTCGGCGAGTCCACAATCGCCGCAGCGGGCGCCTCTAACGCGCCGTCTGTGCGCGTTCATTTCGCATTTTTCGGCGTCGTTGCTGCGCCCCGCGGACAATAGGAACCCCCGTAACTCGAGATCACCGGCATTCGTCAAACATAATGACGGTCGCCAACGACGATCATAATAGTCTCACGGAATAATAAGTGGGATAAAAGTCAGGAAAACAATTGGCGCCCGGCATTGTCGCTTCGCGGCCCATTCAGCCACCCCACAGCCCTGTTTGCGTTTTGCCCACGTTTCGTCGAGAAACTCCACGGACGCTATGGGAATCCGCTCGGCTCTCGCGATCCTCGAAATCAAATTACTATCGGCTCGATCGAGGGAATATAATTGAGAATAATCGGGACGCGTCTTGAGGACTCGAAAATATTACTCGGGGTGCTTCGCCCCTGCCGAGAGGACTGAAAATATTTTCAGGGCGGGAGGTTGGCATTGTTGCGGGGAAAGAAAGATCCTCGGGTTAACGAGGCTGGCTAGTCATCTGGCAAACGTCGTTGATGGAAATTAAACTTTACTCGTACCTGGCACTTTTTAACCCTTTGCACTCGAGGCCTTTTTTCTGGTATCTGCCAGCAACTCGAGATGTTTCTTAGCATTCTATTGCCATGAATTCTAAGCTATCTAGATTTGAGAATCAGGTCACCTTTGGCTCAACGACAATCATTTTATCGACACTTCGAGCTCCAAAGAAATTTAATCTAAAGAATACCTAGTGCGAGTCACCTCTCGAATGCAAAGGGTTGAAACATCTTGGGATACTGCACCAATACCGTAGGAGAAAGAAAATCGCGAGTATTGCTTATTTTTTAACCCAACAAACCAGAAGCCACCCTTAGAACGAAAAGAACGAATCGGTGATAACGAGGTGTTCCATCGGAGGTCGAAGCGTCACAGGGCGCGGGGTGAGGGCCCCCCTGTAGACTGCGCAGCTGTGAACCCCCCGCCAATTCCTCTCGAATCGACGATACGTCGCAATATACGTGAATTCGAGATGCATCGAGCGCAGCGGGACCCGTTGCCATTTTGGAAAGCCGCCCGTATTCACATGAGCACGCACGTGGGCAAGGATTTCTTTCGTTTCTTGCACGCTTGCTCATACGCAGGGCTCGTTAAACTAGGTTCGTTCTCGTTTTAAACAATGCCGCCTCTCGTTCCCGATTCCACTTCGTAACTTTCCTCCCTGGCCGTGTTGACGCATACACAAAAGTCAATAAAAGTCAACAAAAGCCTTGCAAGGGACGATCGATTTTTAGGCAATTTTCCAGGAAGCAAGTGCACCTTAATTTCGGAACTAATTTAATTTAGTTCGTTAAACCCTTGATCTATATAATATCTCGTAGTTATTTAAGTGTTTGAGACGCTCTCTTCTTAATTATATCGTTGCACGTGAAATTTAGGATTTTTTTAGAGAAGATTTAAGCGTTTGTATTTTTATTACAAATTAGTTTCATCCATCGAAGTAAACACCAACGATGCACGAGTGCATTTATTCCATTTCTGCGAAAAAGAAGGAATTTTATCAATCCGTTATTATTCATTTTGCCAGCTTTGATGTATTTATATGTAGCATTCAATTCTATTGAACGTAGCAGTTCAGATTGAGCCATTTGTTTTTCAGTACAGTCCATTTTTACTGCTACCTGGTTTATCTTTTTGGAAAATACTAGATGAAGTACATTGCACTCCGTTTATTTTGCACAGTGAGTTGCACTTCATGTTTCGAGTGAAAATTAAATTGGCATTTTTATTTCCGTTATTCTCGAAGTTTGCCACTGTTAACCCTTCAAACAGAATAACAAAAAGATAACAAACCGTTCTATGGAACAATTATCAGGGATTTTTTAGGCCTGGGTTAACCCAATACAAAGATTAAAGGATTCTCACTGGAGTAGCAAACGTGAAACAATCTGATGGCTGTAACGCACGAACAGGACTGGACACGATGTCGTTAGAACACATACAACATTGTTCAGAGGGATGAAATTAAAGTTCCCGGTACCGCCTGGAAAGTTCCTTAAAATTAAGCCGTACCCCCGAACGATTCCAGAGCAGCCGAGGAGCAAAGTAAACGGCGCACAACTGAGCGACTTAATTCAGAATACACCAACGGGAATATACCGACTACCCTCGCCTCTTTCCACCCCCGGCCGCGGTAGCTTCGTGATTCGTGCGAGGCGACTCGCAATTTATTCCTGTTCGCCTCTGCCACCGCCACTCTCCAATTAACTTTAAATCACCCTCTCCGCGAGTCCTCCTTATAATCCGAAACTTCGAAATTGAGTCATGGTGCGCGTTTAAACTCCCGGGGGAAAAAAAGAAACACGCGTCGGATATCGTTTTCATTCGAGCTGTGTTAAATACCAAATTCGAACGGGAATTCGTACTAATATCGGGGTTTTCGAAACGTTTTACAGGATTTATTAGATCCAATGGTTATCAAATGATGGACCTGATACGATTTCACCCTCTGCAGATTTTGGAAAGAGACTGGATACTTTTAAAATTCGCTGAGAAAGTTGGTCGAAACCCCTTAGGCGATTAAGCTGGCTAATTTAGAATCGGCTTACGGTGCGACGCACTCGGGGCGGTTCTGTGGCCGAGTTATGGGACACAGGATAACCGAGGGATGGCTGGAGGGGGTAGGGGTGTGTGCATTGTGCCTGCTGTCATCCTCAGTCGAGCTTTCGTTACCCCAAATGCTAATTATATGTCAACCGTTCACGCGCCATATCACGGAAGCGTCGGGGATGGGAACAATGGCGGAAGGCTTCGTCTAATGGGCCTCTTCCACACCAAAGACGCCGTCCAGACCTTGAGACCCGTCCTAATAAAAATTACAGAGTGTCTGGCAGCTCTCGCGTCGGGGCTGCCAAGCGTCCCTTCGCTCCGTCCGGGAAACAGCTTTTAATTCCGACGCGAATGGACTCGAAGGTGGAATGCGTGCGGTTTACTTCGTTCTTGATCGTTGCATCGAGTGGGGGGTGATTAGGGGGTTGTTTTAAGTATTTGTATTTGGTGTTGATTGTAGTTGAGTGTTCTTGGGTTCTTTGAGGAAGGTTTGAGGTAGGTTTGTAAAGGTGTTTTTGGGTGTGTTGTTAGAGGGTTGTTAGAGGGTTGTTAGAGGGTTGTTAAGGTTATGTGTATATTAGGTTGTCTCGAAAGTTTCTTTTCTTTTCTTAATAAGTAATGCAAATAGTATTTTTACGATTTAAGAAATTAGATTGTTCATTTATATAAACACTGCGAGTCGAAATGATTGGGTACATCTCGCGAAAGAAACTTTT
>NC_071981.1:3256082-3257402 GCF_026283585.1 Hylaeus volcanicus | reverse complement strand
ACACTGCGAGTCGAAATGATTGGGTACATCTCGCGAAAGAAACTTTTGGGAGAACCTAATATTTTATAATGTCAATCTTTGAGATTAGGAATACATGTTTGGATCTCTGATCGATAAATGGACGCTCCACATATATTTTTCGCAATCCTTAAATCCACAACAACTAGGAAGATATATCGACCAATTTTTCTATTTCGAAAACTACTTAAAAATCATGAAGTACGCTTGTAATTATTCTAACGGTCCCCTAATTATTCTAACCCTAATGCAAGTGAGTCGAAGTAAATATTCGAAAACAAAGTGCAACGAACGATTGCTTCCCCTGGAACAAATATCACCGTTTCCCCGAAAGTTTCTCAGCTTTCGCGCATTTCGAGGAAGAAACAACGCGTAACGCGTTTCGGTTGTATCTCACAGCCAGAGGGCGCGATCGTAATAAAGTTAAGCAATAGAATTCGTTCAGGCCAGCTTATTTCCTTATCGCTACTTAAGGGCAAAGAGCGATAGGCGTCTGACCTCATGAGCAGGTATATTCGCAGAAGGAGTAGGTGATTGATGCACTCCGGGCACGCAAAACCCCTATCCCGGCTCACTTTTACCCTCTTGATCCGGAATGTTCATATTGGGGAGTCACTGATTCGAATCATCGTTGCTTACCGTTTCGAGGTTAACCGCCTTATCTTGATGAGCGTGTCAACCTGTACCCTACAACGTTGCACCGTGCAAAACCACCCCCGTCCACCCTCTGGTTAATCGAGAAAACGACCGAATGACGGATTAACGGTAGCGCGGAAAATTAAGGGAGGTCGGAATTCGCGTTTGTCCTCGAATTTGGTCGTTGTTATATTCCGGAGGAGACAACGAAAAAGTAACAGGAAAGTAACGAGGAAACGATAGGCTGATCGTCGCGGGGGTGGAAAAGGAGGAGGATAATTAATGGACCGACAACGAGGCGGGTAAATTTGCAAAGCCATTTCAAGTTCCTTCGAGCTCCTTCAACTTTCTTTAGGTTCCGCTCATCGTCGCTAATAGTTTACTGGAGGTGATTGGATTCTTCGGACCGTTTGTAACCGCATCGGTAAACTTTGCACATTTAACGCCGGGCTCACCTGCGGCAACCATTGGGGGGCCTCTGTTCATCCAAGGATCTCCACAGTTACGAGACGTGAGAAACAATTACATTAATAGAAACTTCGATGAACGTTCAACGAAGAATATTATTGCTGTTTCAAAATCATTGAAAATTTAGACACAAAAATGAAACGAAAACGATACAAACATAAATGAAAATTCAACTACCCTCAAAATAGTCATTCTATG
>NC_071981.1:3250108-3256072 GCF_026283585.1 Hylaeus volcanicus | reverse complement strand
ATTCAACTACCCTCAAAATAGTTGCTTCATGAAACAAGTAAATCTTCGTAGTTACGAGACTTGCAGAGAAGAATATGAGTATAAACCTGATCAGACGTAAACATAAACGAAATACCTAAACAGAAGTGCTTCCAAGATCTGAAGAAACCGTACACAGAATAAAACGACAAGCACTCCTACCCTTCCAGAGTCCTGCAACCCCCGAACAATAAATTTCTAGTCGACGCAAATAAATTTCCCGCGGTTAACAAGCCGAAGAAAACAAAATGGTCCCTGCGCGTCGGCCATACTTCAGCTGAGATTGAAGTAAATTGGCAGAATTGTCGGGTGCCGCAAGGAACGATACTGATTACCTCAGCCGCTCGTTAAGTACTGTAACGATACCGACCCCCACCACGTCCCTCGTTCCTATCCCCCCACCGCGGTCGCTTTTCCGAGGGGTGAATAAGCGTACGTCCAATGGGGTCGCTCGTGTCCCCACCGTTTCACCCCTCTCTCTCGTTCGACGAGTCACGAAAGTCGAGGGGGGAGACAAGAGCGACGAGGTGGGGAGACGGAGAGTACTGCCTTCGAGGGAGAACGTCGGGAGAGCGAGAGGGAGAGCGAAGAGCGAAGAGTCGAAGAGAGCCCAAAGAGGAGTCGCGGAGAAACGAGGAGGGGGAGACCGGAACGAAAGAGACATTTGAATCGTAAAAGAGGGAACACGGCGAAGGGCGGGAAAGTGATGCAAAGGGCGAGATGGGGAGTGAAAAAGACAAGCTGAGCCGTGTCGTTGTAGCCGGGAAATAAAGTGCGGGAGGAAAAAGTGCAAACGCGAGACGGGAGAGAACTGTCCATTAAGGGGGTCTTCTTGTCTTGAACGCTAAAGAAGAGGCGTGTTCGTTCGTGAATATTTTTCTCGAACGATACTTCTTCGAAACGCTTTTCTCAAAGTTCGCGAATTTGTTTATATGCGTCTCGGGGTAGGGTGCAGAACTGGCGACTCTAAAAGAGATTGCGTTGCTTTTGGTACGTCGAGAATTGCTGGGACGAATTCTTCAGGGAAATGGGAAATATTTTTTTTAAATAAAAATGGAACAATTGCGGGTGCGATATTGGTTGCGGTTTCGACTCTTAAGGATTTACTTTAGTTAGTATGAATTTTCAAGATATTTTTATGAAAGAAAACAGATATACAGTCGGGGACAAAAATAAGTGGACAGTTACTGGAAGTAGGTAAAGATGAAGTTTGATCGAATTAACGTAACTGTTATAAACTTCAGTTTTATTAATTATATATCTTTATAGTATGTACATTATGTAGCAAATAATTGAAGTTCTTACTTGCATCTTTGTGTAAACATGCTGTAGTTAACGAAACTGATAGCTATTTAGCAGCAGACAAGAATAAGTGGACACTTGCTAAAATACGTGACAAATGGAATACATATTAAAATTACTAATTAATAAAACATTAATTATATATCTTTATTGTATGTACATTATGTAGTAAATAATTGAAGTTCTTACTTGCATCTTTGTGTAAACATGCTGTAGTTAACGAAACTGATAGCTATTTAGCAGCAGACAAGAATAAGTGGATACTTTGTTACAAAGTTATCATAAGGCAAGAAATGTATACAAACATTAGGAAGAGATTACGCTTACATGTAGCGATCCCACAGGAACTTGTTAGTACTAACTCAGCCTTCGTACGAGTACAATGCATTTCTAGAAAAATTTCAGAATATGAAAAACGGAAGAAATTTCAAATTAAATTCGCCATTTAATCGTTTTGGATTGCTGTACGCAATTAAGTTACCGCGCGATAGCTCGAAAGTATAACGTATCTAAAAGTGCTCTAGAAGGTGCAGTAGAAGAAATTTATAAAAAATTCTACTACATAATACGGTGAAAAATTTAAGAGGCCGTGGACGTAAACGCTGCAGCACCATACAAGAAAACAATTGCATCAAGAAGTATCGCAGAAATAATGGGATTAAAAGTTTCAACAAAAACAATAAAACGATACCTTCACGAAGCTGGATTAAGATGTTGCAAGGCTAGACGCAAGTCGTACATCGATAAAATTAATATGAGAAAACGTTTAGCATTTGCAAAAAAATATTTGAATGTGTCGCTAGCATTCTGGAAAAATATAGTTTGGAGCGACGAAAGTAAATTTGAGTTGCGGCAATGAAAAAAAAGCACCAAGTCTGGAGGAAAAAAATGAAGCATATAAAAAAGCGTTTATTACACCTACAGTTAAATTTGGCGGATGATCATTAATGGTGTGGGGGTGCTTTTCATGGAATGGAGTCGGTACATTAGCAGAAATCGATAGAATTATGAATCCAGACAAATATATCGATAATCTAAATGAAAATTTAGAAGAAGCGGTAGTAAAGATGGGTTGCGACGACGAGTTTGTCTTCCAACAAGACAACGACCCCAAGCATACTGCTACGAAAATTAAAAAACTTTTTGAAGATTCCACTATTAAATTGCTTGAATGGCCGGCTCAGAGGCCCGACTTGAATCCTATAGAAAATTTATGGAGTTTACTGGACGCAAAAGTTCCATTGGATCAACGAAATAAAAAGGTCGATTTTTTCAAAAGGTTACAGTTTGAATTTGAAAAAATTGATAAAGATTATATCGAAAATTTAATAAAAAGTATTCCCCGACGTCTGGAAGCAGTAATAGAAGCAAAAGGTGGCAATACCAAGTAGTAATTTCAATATGTATTCCATTTGTCGCGTATTTTAGCAAGTGTCCACTTATTTTTGTCTGCTGCTAAATAGCTATCAGTTTCGTTAACTACAGCATGTTTACACAAAGATGCAAGTATGAACTTCAATTATTCACTACATAATGTACATACTATAAGGACATAGAATTAATAAAACTGAAGTTTATAACGGTTACGTTAATTCGATCAAACTTCATCTTTACCTACTTCCAGTAACTGTCCACTTATTTTTGTCTGCTGCTAAATAGCTATCAGTTTCGTTAACAACAGCATGTTTACACAAAGATGCAAGTATGAACTTCAATTATTCGCTACATAATGTACATACTATAAGGACATATAATTAATAAAACTGAAGTTTATAACGGTTACGTTAATTCGATCAAACTTCATCTTTACCTACTTCCAGTAACTGTCCACTTATTTTTGTCCCCGACTGTATATACGAAGTACAGTAACCAATAAATTTGATTCTTCCAAAAGAATTCGTTCTTTCCAATCCTAATTTTCATCGTTCCTTTACAAGAGCAATTTTTGAGAGATTTATCGGTAATCGCGAAAGTAAGATTCGAGGATCTCAAAGATTCTACAAAATTTTCGTAAGAATCTGGAAAAGTATGCACCGAAAAATGCACGGATTCAACGATGAAAACACGAAACCCCTCGTGGCAGGGTGGAATTATGACGGCAGTGGTCCTGCCTAAAGCCCCGCCCATCACCCGGTGCCTTTCGATTGTCCCTCAGCGAAAGGCAGCCCTAATAACCAGGGAACAAGGAGCGGAAAAGCAACCCCGGCGTGAGAAGCGAGACTCGAGAAGGGAAACGATCTCCTCGCGCGCCCCCGAAACGCCCCTATGACCTATAGAAAACCGTCCGCGTAGACGTCGGGCTTCATCGCCATGGAACGGCGCAACTGTCGTCCATATAAACGACAAAGGACGCGATGATTATGCCTTCGAGTGTTCCCCAAACGCAAGATCGTCGAGTCTTCGACCCCCGGGCCTCCTCGTTCCTTCAACCCCCTGAGTATCATTCCTCCATCGGTCCCTTTCGACGCCTCCTCGAGGAGCTTTCCGATTTATCGTCGGGAAAAAGAAACTTTTCTTTTGTTTACTTTCGCCGTGGCTTCGACAAACGATACTTTATTACTTGTGGAGGGACTTGGATCGTTATATCGATTGTTGGGTTTTATTGTATGGAGGGGGTGAAGTTCTTGCTGGGGGGTGGGGGGGTGGGGTGAAGCGAAATGTTATGTTGGATTATTGAATTTTTAGCGATTTTTTATTTCATTGTTTTAAGGAAGAGGACTACGACAGAGATCCGACATAGAATAAAATGACACATGTATCCGTAAACATAAATGAAAATTCAGCTAGTGTCAAAATAGTCCCTTGATGAAACTGACATGAGAAGCTGTCCATACTTATGAGACATGAGAAATAATTATATCAATGTGAATCTGAATAAATGTTCCACTAAGAATATTATTGCTAAAATCGTTGAAAATTTAGACACAAAATTAAACGACAAAGATACACCCACAAACATAAACGAAAATTCAGCTGACTTCGAAATAGTAGCTTGATGAAACCAGTATCAAAATATCTCCATACTTACGAGACTTACAAACCCAAACATAATAATATCTACTCGAATAAGTATTCATCGAAGAAAATGATTGCTTCTCCAAAAATATCGAAGGCTCTAGCATAGAATAGAATGACAAAATGACAAAATGACGAAGGTACCCAGGAACTCGAAAATCGAATATCCTGTAACTGGAACACTGCACGTCCACACCCGTTGCTTGATAACGCGTCGCTGCGAGTAGAATTAAAATTCGATCGGCCTCATTGTCTCTTCGGTCAGGAATTCCAGGGAACTAGAAACATGTATTCCACGAGGCCAGCGAGCAACGTCCTATCCAATTCCAACCGCCATTCCAAGTCCAAACATAACGCCATTCTACGAAGCAAACATTTCTACTTTTCGACGTGCAAACCTTCCGCGATACCTCGGGGAAGCTTGCTCTTCAACTGTGCTGACCATTTCGCGTCTCATTCAGCCCCCGCCATTCATCCCCCTTTTCCATGTTGCACATGCTTGATGGCTACCTGTATATTCATGCCGTTTCGCGAGCGAATCAACATTCAAATTGCTCGCGCATACGTAATTAGATTGAAGCTGTTGCCCGGACAGAAGTCGTCCCCCGAATCGTTTCGCTCCTGACTCGTTCGTTCATCATTTTCTTTTTCGTTCGAGGGACGGTTCCATTCTTCTTCTCGGAACCCGCGAATGGGAAATAACGGTCGAGAAGCGTTTAGCCTCGAGACGAAGTGCGAAATGGACCGTTCCCTCGTCGATGTTCGACGTTTGCCAGCCCCCATCGTTCAATCCGGACCGCGCTCGTTTTTTATGTCAACACGAGGGCCAATTGAGTGGATATAATAGCCGGCACCACATGTTTCACTCGGATTCGCCGACATGTGGGTTCCGTTCGAGCCACCGTGTGTACGCGCACTAAAACATTAACGGAGTTCCACGAAGGGAGGATCGCGCGGGGGGCACTAACGACAGTCCTCCAAGTCATCAAACTGATCGCCATGATTCGGGTACTCCCCCATTATTCGACCGCTCCAGCCTCCGCGAGAGCGCGGTGCCAGGAATTACACGAGTCGATCCAATTACGAATGTAAAAATCATTCTTCCCATGCGTGCGACGAGTTGTTGCTCGCGTAACCTAATTCCTTTCGGGGAATTTCTTATTTGGAGGCTGGAGGAGTGGAAGTGACTGACACGGATTTCCCTGGAGCTAGTTTCGACCGATGGCAATATTGACAGCCGTGGGAAGTTGATTCTTCAGTATTAAGGCCAGGTTACACCAATAAAACGTGTTTTTTTTTAAATTACTTTACTAATTGTAAGAAGGATTTGTTGTTTCGATATTCAAGATAGATATTTGGTTAGTTTGATTGATTTATTTTTGAGAATGTTTAGAAATTTAAGAAATTTAGACTGGGGAATTCAAATACACGAATTATCATACGAATATTGTTGAAATGTTATATCAAATTTAGGAAGGATTTGTTTCAATATTTAAAATAATAGTTTTGGGATCGAACATTTCGAATACTTTAATATTGGAATGACGTGAAGTTGGCACCCTCTTCAAGATTTGAGTTGCTTACAATTTTTAAATTAAAATGGGTGCAAACGAAAATTCCAACAGGGTA
>NC_071981.1:3234852-3240108 GCF_026283585.1 Hylaeus volcanicus | reverse complement strand
ACATATATTGTTCATATATATTATACATATATTGTACATATATATTATACATACATTGTTCATATATATTATACATATATTGTACATATATATTATACATATATTGTTCATATACATTATACATATATTGTACATATATATTATACATATATTGTACATATATATTATACATATATTGTACATATATATTACACATATATTGTACATATATATTATACATATACTGTTCATATACATTATACATATATTGTACATATATATTATACATATATTGTACATATATATTATACATATATTGTTCATATATATTATACATATATTGTTCATATATATTATACATATATTGTACATATATATTATACATATATTGTACATATATATTATACATATACTGTTCATATACATTATACATATATTGTACATATATATTATACATATACTGTTCATATACATTATACATATATTGTACATATATATTATACATATATTACTGAATTTGTGCAAGCATCTACTCATTACGTAACCACGTGATATCTAAAGGTACTTATTATCGAACATCTTGCGAGAGCTCGCGCCCCTTTTGTCGCGAGCAACTCCCTACAAAAGCCGCAGGAAGTCCTTCGTTACCTTTCACGAAAGGTGTAAAAGAGTCTCTCCGATCAGCGGGGGTTGTATACAAACAAGTATTTAGCGGCGTTTAATGGGAATTATCCCAGCCCCGAGATGGGACAATTAGGGGAGGATTATTAACACCTGGAGTCGGCATCACGCTGTTCCTTGAGTCGTTGCTACCCCCCGAGCTTCCGAGTCTCTCGCAAACTTTCTTCACGTCGACAGGCTCGCCGCAAAAGTAACCGTCCCTCTTAGGACTGACTCGTTCTACCGCGATTCCGGTTTTCTGAATTCGGCCCCTTCGACAGAAAGAAAACCGCCGAGCCGGATTCGCGGAACCGTGAAATCGTTTGTGAAACGATGCTCTCGGTACCTGCGCTCAGAATTTTCAAATTAATCGTCGCTCGCAGGAGACTCGTGGAAGTAGACCCTGGAATTAGACCGAGGAAGCTTACGCGAATTCGTATTTTTACGGGAGCGGATGAATTAAAATTCGAAGAATTTTTGTAAAGTTTTGTACCGAAGGTGTTAATTAAGTAGCCTCTTTATTATATTCAAAGTGAATTTATTTGCCTTTAACCTTCACCCTTCTTCCCAAACTTACTCAGACAGTATTTCCTTGTAGACAGTATATCCATTAACAATTTGATCACATTCGCCATTATTAGATGGGAATTATTCCAACAGTTCCCATCGTTAACCAGACAGGTCGTCCTCGGAATCTCACCTATCCTCGATTCACCCACGACCCTCCACAAATCAATTCGTCCACGAACACCGTTTCCATCCCAGTAATTTCTAGTCTTAACCAGACAAGTCGTCCACGAAATCTGGCCTATCCTCCACTTCCCAGTAGCTCCCAGTGTTAACCAAAGCGCCGTTCCGCCCCGTGAAAGTCTAATAATAAAAATCCTCGGCTCCGCGTCCGCTCAGCTCCGACTTCCGACGCTTCTTTCCACGACGAGCGTGAACTCTGCTGCCCCGTAACGCGGAGTATTTCCAGGCGTGTAAATTCACTCGACTGGATTCTTTCATGAATCTCGTAACGCGGGGCGATCCGCGGCGCAATGACAATGCCTGGGGACGGTGTAATGCCGCCCGTACACACCGATACAGGACGATCCGGCCGGGGGATGAAGAGGGTAATGAAGAGGTGTTGAACCGTATCCCATAAACCCCTATCGTCGCGGGAACCGAGGGTCTCTTTGCATAATAACTTACAGTTCGCTCATCAGTTACGGGTTTTAACCAATTACGGGGATATTAATGGGGGTGGTTCGTCGCGGGGGTAGAGACACGCACGGGTGCCGGTTCCTGTGTCCCAAAACACAGGACACGCGGGGAGGAGGGCGCAGGGTGGGATAGGGGGGCAGGTTTAGACCGACGTTGACGCGATATGATACCGGGGAGGATTTCGTGCGTCCCGCTGCGACGAATTTTCACGGCGTCCCTCGCTGAAAATATTTGTTTGTTTCTACCGAATCTGCTGGTACTCCGTTTCATACCCTCCGTTAATAACCCAGGAAGCTTCCTCGCTGGACAAACTTTTTGTGGCGGGCGTGTCTCTGCTCGTGTGGGTGAAACATGATGGGTGTTGGGTCGTACCTTTTTGTTGTCTGTGTGCGTGACTGTTAAGACTAGGTTTATGGAGGTATCGTTTGTTTTGTTTTCTTTGTCATGATTTTATATGACCCCCAACTCTACATGGAAATACTGTCTAAGTTTGGGGTAGTTGTTAGCGGAGGAATATCGAATACTGTTAAATAGAATTAATTTAGAAAATACAACGCCGCGTATCTTCGTCGTCATTCGTCACCAAAGTGAACCAACGAAATTCAAGCTTCTCAGATAGCAACTGACGGTTGCGAAGTATCCAACGATCCCAAGAAAATTCAAATGGGAAACGAGTCCGAATAGAAAAGGGTGGCGACGAAAAGTGGTCGAGTAATGACACGGTCGGTCTTATCCGCCTCCTTGAGTTACATTTTGATCCGTTGAACTTTCAACCCCCGAGCGCTGTACCTAATTACGCGGTATCAGGTGTCACCGACGTAGAATCGAACCCCCCACCTCCCCTACTCACGATCATTGTGCTCCTGGTCGATCGTTATGCACGGTTCGACGCCTACGTAAAACGCGAGGGGGACGAACAGCTAGTCGGTGTCGATTCGGGATGAATCGACTCACGGTCGAGTCAGTCGACTAAACGGAATACTTAGCGATCTTCGGATCGTCCGGGGGTGCCCCGGGGGCGAAGAAAGGAGGAAAAAGAGAGCGGCGAACCGTTCAACGCGTATCTATTCTACGCGGGGCCAACACCGTTTCCTTTTGTTATCACGTGACGGCCTCGATCCCCTTTCTCGCGATAACAAAGCGCATCCCTGTCGCGTGTCCATTCCGCCGATACGCTAAACGGGACGCGCGGGACGCATTAACGGTGAATTCTTAATTAAACAGTCCACTCGAGTATTCGATTAATTTACTCCCGGCTGGCGCCGTCCCTCGGATCGAGAAGAAAAAAAAAGGGATGCACGAGGGAAGAAAGAGATATTGAGAATAGATACACGAAAAAGTACGATGGAGACGAATATACACCCCCTCGTAAGTACGATGGAGACGGAATTGCAATAAATATCGAATGAAAGCTATGAATTTATTAACAAATATTATTTACAGTGGGTCGAAATGAATTTTCTAATGAAATAATTGAAGCTGAATACCCTTAATGTAGATTTAATTTTGTAACGCAAAAGGTAGCTGTGATCTTTTCCCTCAGGGAAAAGCAGCTGTAGCAGTGTTTTTGCAAGCTACAGTACGGGCTTAGCAGCCCCGAGGTACCCGAGCTAGATGGGGCCCCACAGACATGAGTTGTCAAGCGACACAGAAATAAGAAGTTATAAAGAGGATAAGATGCGTGAATGCGAGAAAAGCGTGCGAAAATGTGTACTCACAGGAAAAGTGTAAACAGTCAGACATGACTACACTATAATAAAGAAAAAGCAAAGCAAAGACATAGTTCCGCCATCCGCCGCTAAGTCCGAACCGAGCGCTGCGGCTCTCTCGCTAGCGAAGTGAAGAATAAGAATAAGAATGAAGACCGAGACGCGATCACCAAATAAATCCACATGATAAAATTAATAATACGTAAATACTTGGCTCGATATTCATTTTATAGAATTTATAGAGTACGCTCAGTTTGTTCGTAATAACTTTATACAAAAGTATGGCGTAAATTCATTACTGGAAATTCTTAATTGCAAATGATATCAGTACGTCAGCTTTTACTTGTACAAAGTTATCGCAAAGTTGTTAGGTGTACGAATATTTTCTCGACTCACTCTAGTTAATTTATATTCATTTCATCCGAAATATAACACGGACCAACTACCTTAATTATTCATCGAGGGTGAATATTTAACACATATTTATAAACAGAGGTGTGCTATTCGATTCGCGAGTGTTCTCGTTCGTGTTCCCGACGTCGCGACCCGTGTTCGAGCTAATGGAAAAAGTTCCGTCTGTAGTAATCGCGGGATATCGAGTAAAAAGCTCGTCTGTGGAGCTAACGAGGAACCGAGCACATTATAATGACGTGCTCCTGCCGCCCGGAGCCCGGAACCTCGCTGGATATCATGATAATCAAAGTTTATTGTGTCATAACGGAGGGGGGAGCAGATTGGATCGCAAGCGGCACGGGGCAGAAGTGTCGGTCGTCGTCGAGGAAAGCTCAAAGACGCGGGAGGGAATAGCGAAGAAAGTGGTCGAGTGCGAATTCTTGCGTGCGCACCGCCTAACGAGCGGTGAACCGTGGAGGAGCGAGGAGGAACGCGAGGTTCGGTATTATAACGACGGCCCTCTTCGGAGCCACGGCAGCAAATGTGAAGGGCTCCATTTCTCGCTCCTCCCGCGATACCGTCGTTCTCGATTCTTGCGCCCGGAGTGCCGTTCGAATTCGTCCTACCTAAATAGAATACCTCCTACTTCTCTGTGTTGTCGTTGCAGCTCACCTCCTCGACCAGCTATCTTCCTCATTACGCGTCTGCCTTCCCGGTGCTCACCGACGCAGAGTCAAAGAGAGACGCGGATGGGGATCGCGGAATAGTCGATGCGTGGATTGGAGCAAACTGTGTGGAGTCACTGATTTCGAGATTGGTGTTTGTCGGGTTGGTCGCGAGATCCAGGCACCTCCTTTCCAGATTAGGTGGGCGAGTGTTTATAGAAGGTAGGCCTTGGGAGGTGGACACACTACCTGGATTCACCACAGAGAACCCAGGTATTTAACCCGGCGTCATGCATTTTCACTCGGACAAAAAGGTATATATATAAAGGTTATTGTATATACTGTCTAAACGGAAATACTGTCTGACTAGGTTTGGGGTAATTTTTGATGGACAATATTGAATACACTTAATGTACATACTGTCTGAATAGGTTTGGGGTAGTTTCTTGGAGCAGGTGGCAATATTGAATACTCTGAATGTACATACTGTCTAAACGAAAATACTGTCTAACTAGGTTTGGGATAGTTTCTGGCGCAGGCAGCAATGTCGAAATCTCTTAATGTATATACTGTCTGAATAGGTTTGGGGTAGTTTCTTGGCGCAGTCGGCAATGTCGAATACTCTTAATGTGCATACTGTCTGA
>NC_071981.1:3232089-3234842 GCF_026283585.1 Hylaeus volcanicus | reverse complement strand
TCTGATTAGGTTTTGGGGTAGATTCTTGGAACAGTCGGCAATATTGATTACTCTTAATGTACATACTGTCTAAATGAAAGTACTGCCAGTACGTTGAACATCTCGGGAATTAATTAAACGTGCTCCGGTATCTAGGTCAAGTTTGAGCGGCTCGGTCAGAAAAATTGCCGCCGCAGGCAGCACGCATCGAGTAACTCGCCCGAAAGGGTTGTAAGCCGTCGGCGAGAGGGTTGCGTCGACAGGAGGTCGCCGAGGGTGCCGGAGACATTTTCGAATCTGTTTAATCTTGGTCCGCGGTGCGTAAGTGAAAGCTATCTCCGTGAATGCAAAATCAAACAAAGCGACAAACAATCCGTCCGTCTTTGTCGGTGGTACGGCACCGCCTCTTCGCGTCTCGCTCTCGCCCATGGTCTAGCATCGAGAGCAGCCAAAGTCGCTACGAGTTGGCGTGAGATTGCGCCCCTTGCACCACTGCTTTGATGTGCGCACTCGACACCATCGTGTCACACTCCAAGTGTTTATGAGGCGAATCTTTCTCTCCTTTCCTGCTTCCGACAACCTCTGCGCAGGTGCTGTCCTTTTCCCTCGCGGTATCCACCCACGCGGTAGCTCGCGCTGCGCTCTTCTGATCGCTGCTTGAATACGAGCTCGCACCCCCTTCTCTCTCTCTCTCTCTCTCTCCTTCTGTCTCTCTTTCGTCCACTTTCGTTGGATAATTAACCAGCTACCCCTTTGCGAGCCCAGCCGCGGCCCAACCGCGGCCCAACCGCCGACGACGCGGTAAGGTCATCGAACCGGAAATAGCCTAGCGCACCGACATCGGCTGGAGAAGAGAAGGCCGTCGAGGCGAGAGGATGGAAGTGCCGCACTGTAATTAATCGTCCCCGTGTCGCGGCCACAATGGCGCCATCGGCCGATAATTTTTACGTTTCCATTGCTATTGGATTCTTTTTTTTTTTTGTAGCCTTTGCGATGGAGTATAATACAGATAGTATAATACAGGGGAAGGTTTATTTAACCCTCTATATACTCTATATTATACAGGGTGTAGTTGGTGGTACAAGCGGAAAAGGGGGTGATATTACGCGAAAAAATAAGTCGAAAATGTAGAATAAAAATATTTGTTATGAGACTTTGTTTTCGAGAAAATCGACTTTGAATTTTCGTCGGGTACGGGTGTAGGAGTACTTTAAATCAAAAATAGAATATCCTTTTTGAAGGAAACCAATGAATCTCACAGAATAATCATAAATTATAATTACTACAGACCAAACCACAAGCTTCATTACAAGTAGTAAATAAAAAAGGACAATTTCAACAAATTTAACATGGTGACAATAATAAAGGAAAAGGATGAAAAATAGTAAAGGAATACTTTAAATCAATAAGTAGACTATCCTTCTCGAAGGAAAACAATGAATCTCACACAATAATCACAAATTATAATTGCTACAGATCAGCCCACCAACCTAATCTCAAATAGTGAATAAAATGAAAATGTCAACAAATGTAACATGATCGTAATAATAAAGGAAAAGAATGAAAAATAGTAAAGGAATACTTCAAATAAAAATGTGTACTATCCTTCTCGGAGGAAACCAATGAATCTCACACAAGAATCACAAATTATAATTGCTACAGAGCAACCTACCAACCTAATCCCAAATAGTAAATAAAAGAACAATTTCAACAAATTTAACATAACCACTCGAAAAGATCCAAGAGTGACGCATAAATATTTATGCGAACCTTCTCCTAAATGGGCAGCTACCGGTGCATTTATCCCAAATTGACCACGAAGGGTGCCACAGAGACGATCGTTTGCCGGTGTTCAAATTTAAAAGGAAAAAGATATAGAATGAAAAGTAACAGAGGTGTACACGGGAGTCAAACAGAAACACATTCACCCGACTGGCGGGTTCGGGGTTTCGCTTCCTGAATCGCCAGGCTGTGTCCGGTCCATTGAAGATTTTCAGGATGTTCGCTCGAGCTGGAGCCGGGTACGAAGCCGGCCAGACACAATGGCGACTATTGCCCTGTTCTCGTAACATCTCAATGGGGCCCTTATTATCGCCGCTGTCGAAACAAGTTTCGGAAACACATTCGTTCGTCATTCATTCCGCACGGCTCGAACGCGCCGCCTCCGCCGGCAAAGGGAAGAAGATAAAAAGAAAATAAAAAAGGAGAATGAAAGGATGAAACGACCGTGTGGCTCGTAAATACGTAATTTCCATGTCGGCGCAATAATTGAATCGCGCGGTGGCCGCCGGACGGGCACGAAAGGAAGCGAAGTAATGCGGTAATGGGATGGTCCGCGCCGGTAACAATTTTCTCAGGCACGAAAATCTGTATTTAGAGCGCGCGCCTCGACCTGTCGAACGAATTATTAGAATCGTTAGAATTCGTTGTTGGCCGTTCAGTTGCGGGCTCGCCATCGCGGGACGGAAATTGTATTCTTCGGGTTCGCGTTCGGAGAAAGGCGAAATAAATTATTTTTGGGTTTGTGAAGTGTTGCAATATGTAGAGAGGAAATGCTGTCAGTAATAGATTGAAGATTAGATGTATTATAGTTGAAGTTCATATTTTGAAGATATATTTTAAAGAGTGCTTAAAATTGTCTATAAGCTTGACTATTGCATTGAATATAAATATTTACAAATGATTTTGATATGGGATATATTTTTATGAGACATGTTTAAATAACGCTTAGAATAGTTTATATTACCTTCTAATTTTTCTTATTTTCAGTTTTG
>NC_071981.1:3229106-3232079 GCF_026283585.1 Hylaeus volcanicus | reverse complement strand
TTAGAATAGTTTATATTACCTTCTAATTTTTCTTATTTTCAGTTTTGATTATGATTATACGTCTACGTGAAAATCTTAATACGACTTATTATTTAATAAAAGAGTATAGGAATAATATACTCTTTATTTTTGACACTTTTATTTTGATAATCTGTAGAATTAAATATCATGAAACTCTTCACGAAGCAAACTATTTCTACCTTCATAAGAGTAAGTATATATTTTAATTATTGTATTAGATTCATTGATTTCCTTCAAAAAGGATATTACCCTTTTCAATTCAAAGTATTCCATCATTTATTGTTCATTTATTACTCACGGTTAAAGTTGGTGGGGTGTCTTAGAATAGTTACAATTCATAGTCGTTTAGTAATATTCTTTGGTGTCTTTCAAAAAGCAAAATTACGCCTTTCAAATGAATTACAAGCAAAGGAATATTTACTAAATCGATACGAGAAGTTAAATAATTCTTCTGCGATTTATATAAAAACTCACAATCATTTAAAACGATCAGATTATAATAATTGCATCCTAAATGAAAATTCTCGATCCAATTTAAACAAATATCGCTAAAAAATACATCAAAATCATTACCATAAAATTCTACACGCCATCTTCATCCCTTTATAACGCTCCACGATCGAACAATATCAAAACCGTTAAAACCATCGTCGGAACAACTCCCTCGCTATTTCCCGCGTTAACTTATATCTTCATAGACCCTGTTAGATAACGATCACCGACACCCACCTCTTCCGTAAGGAGTTGCGTAACTCCTCGACGATCGGGGGGCGGGTTGTGTAATTTCGCACAAGATCGTTATGCAAATACCAACTATACAGCACGTTGCAGAACCGAGTCCGAAGTGTTCCGTCGAAGAAACTCGGAAAACGAACGAGAGCCCTTTCGAGTCGAAAGAGGGGTTTAGAGGTAAAGGAAAGGAGTAAAGCTTCGGAGGCATTGTCGACGGCAAATCCTCGGGGTTTCAGCGTCAATTAAAGCAAGGAGGCATACTAAAATGCTGTGGCCGAGTATCAATGGCGAGATCTGGACCGTGTATTCGTGGGACACCAACGAAACCTAAGGAACGATCGTCGCGTCGAAGGACTCGACGATAAAGGTACCGGCGTCCTTCGAGTAGACTTCGCCAGGATTAAAGGACCCCGACTGACGACGGCAATCGCAACAACAAGGCGGAGAGACGACAATGGAGGCGTAGCCGAGATTATGACCAATAAATTGGACTACGGTTCATTTCACTAATTCCCGTAATAATCTAATAGATTAACGATTATCTGTTTAGTGCGGCTCGTTTACGTTCCACCTACCTTCCAGCGTCGGGAAGGTTCATTCAGAATTTTTCAATGAACCGCCCGTTACTCTCGGAACCGGATTACTACTGTGAATGGCGGAACAGGACAAGCGTCGTGTGAACAAATTTTTTTTTTCATATATATTCTTCTTTTTTAAATATTATATTAGCATTCTTTGTATATGTATTCTTTTTTCAAGCATTATTATTATTACACATACTACTTTCAAGGAATAATTAATACACACCGTGAATTATTAAACAACTATATAACTAAACAACATTTGTTGCTAAGTTCTATATCGGATGTGTATTTAACAATGTTTAGTAATATTAAATGTTTTGATTACTTCGAGGAAGGATCTATGAAGCTCTATTGAAATATCCTCCACTCGATGAATCTTCTTGGAAACATTTTATTCCTGAAGCAAACAATGACAATCTCCAGAGATGAATTTTTTTTCACAACAAATACGTTAACACGCCAAGGTCCGAATAAACAACAAAAAGGAAAATTATTCAGAACTCCAGAAGGCAAAATTGTAATCTGATTTTCATGTCCGTAATGGGTGAAGTTTGAGAGACACCGATCTATAAATTTCCACGTCGAGTTTATAAAAAAAAAAAAGAAATAAAAAATACGCTGATACAGGCCGCGACGGTACTATTTCAATTAATCGAACAGGACGATGACGGTAAAGAGAAAAGTGGGAATACGCATCGTTCGATGGCTGTTGTCCAATCAAAATAACAGGTGCTTATTTGCGGGGGATGAATCAATGATACGAAAAATGGTGGAGAGCGCCGGTCTCTTTGTCACGGGGAAGAGGCGGCAATTTTAGGGTCCAATTTAATTTAATAACAGCAACCGGGGTTGAAAACGGGGAGATCCCGTCGGCGGGTCGAGGGATGGGCGGCTGGTTGAAACGAGCAAAGACCGTCGATCGGTATTTAATGCCTTCTGCGATTGACACGTAAGAGTTAACCGTCTCCCCTGACGTATTTTGGATAATCCAATGAGGACGATGCGATTTACTCGTAATGAAGCCGGCACGTTTGGTTCTAGAACGATGCGTAGCGGTTAGAAATCTACAAAAGTTGGACGGTAGGCTTCTTTGATGTAAAAATTTTATGGTGAATGCAATGAAGTGTGTTGTTGAAGTGAAATTCTGTTGTAGGTTTTATGAATTCGAAATGAATTCAATGAATTCAATGAATTCGAGGTTTCTATGGTCCTTAACTTAAGAAAAACTTGGACTCCAACTGTCCATTCTCTAAGTGTCGCGGAGTGTTTGGGAATTAGAAACCACTTTCGGAGTGTTCTAACTTTGCCATTTAGAATTTGTCTAAGTTTAAGGCTTCCTTAATCCTCAACTTAAGAAAAATCCTCTGTTCTCTAAGTATCGCAGAGCGTTTGGCAATTAAAAACTACTGTTGAAGTATTCTAACTTTGCCATTTGGAATTTATTTCTATTAATTGTAGTATTCTGCGCTCCTCAACCTAAAAAACCCTCGAACCACCCACCCAAACAAATCCCAACCCCCAAAACTGCCACATTACACTTTCAAACCCTAAAATCCTCAAATCCAAAACCCCCCAATACAAAATCCTTGAATCCAAAACCCCCGAATGCAAAACCCCCAAATCCAAAAAACCCAAA
>NC_071981.1:3224941-3229096 GCF_026283585.1 Hylaeus volcanicus | reverse complement strand
TCCCCAAATCCAAAACCCCCGAATGCAAAACCCCCAAATCCAAAAAATCCAAATATAAAAACTCCAAATCCAAAAACCCCAAATCCAAAGACGCCAAATCCAATACTTCCGAATCTCGAACTCTGTAACTAGCCCGCTGCAACCACCACCACCTTTCCCCTCTCCGCGCGACACTTAAGAAATTGCGTACCCCGTTGGTCCCTTCCGCGCGATCAGCGATGCGTCGCCCGCGTCAGCGCTCGCACAAAACCGGCGACCCGTTCAAAAGAACCCGGTGCGGTTTGCGAAAAAAAAGGAAGCGAAAAACAAAAAGAAAGAAGAAAACAAACGAAAGGAGAACGAAGTGGGGCGGGACGAGGAGTGGAGCATCAGCGTCGACGACGTCGAACGAGAACGAAGGGAAACACAAAACGAACGCGAGCGACGTCGGCCGCGGTTCGACGGCACCGATTGCGGATGCACGCCAAAAGAACAAAAAAAAAAAGTGCTTGCAGGGTAGGTTGGGGTGGGCCATATTCTTGAAATCAAGCGGGAGCGCGTGTCGCGGTGCGCGCGGGATGTGCGTGACGTGGGTGGACAGGTTAACGCGCACGAGGGATTTCTGTGTCCCTGTGAAACGCTTAGCGAGATTGCGCTCGACAATACAACAATACAACGTGCATGACACGCCCGACGGGGATTTCGTAGGGGTTGAAGAGGAGCCAGACCGGGGGAGGAGGAAGAGCGCGGAGACCAGGAGGAGCGAACGCACGGGGTTGAAGCCAGAAGGGGGTGGATTTCGTGCAGACACTGAAATCTCGCCAATTCCGAGAGAGACGGTCTCGCCACACCCCTGCGTGGCGTGTGCGTGTGCACGAGAGGGTAACGTTTTCATCCCCCATCCGCGAGCTTCTCATCTTTCGCGATTTTCACCCTTGTTTCCCTCCTCGAGCGTGATCTCCGCCTTCTCGCCGGATCCAAGCGTCGGGCCATCGGCTAATCAGTCGGAGTAAAACGGGTTGCGGGCGGTGTGTATGGAAATTGTGCGGTCGCATGCTTGCTTTTTAGTTAGGATGTTAATACGGTTGATGGAAAAGGATGCAGCTCCTTGGGTAATCGAGCAGTTCGGTCGAATAGGCGAAAGTAATTGCGGTGGACACGATACCGTCTTTCACGTTCGACTTTCTAAAACTTTATGGTAACATTTTCTTTACCGAGAGCCCATTTATAGGCTCTTCCAGTTTTTAGCTTCTGGTATTTATTTACTCTGTTGGTGGTTATCTGCTGACAATGTACAGTTTTTGGAAACAGATCTGACTTTCGATGTACCCATTTTACATTCGATTTACCTATTTTGTAAAACGATATAATTTCATGCAGGAATATGAAATTAAATAAATCGGTTTATGTATTCATGTTGTTCATGTATTATATGTAGATGGTGGATATTTATGCAAATTCATTTCTCTGAAGATACAGATTATAATTGACAGATTGGAATTGAATTAAAATTCTTAGAGATAATTAAACATTTTCATATCATATAATACCGAGTGAGTTAGAGCAGTAGAATTTTTTTAAAATGCAATAATTTCGTTTCGAAAAATATTTCGTTTCAATTCTAGGCACAGAATGTAATTCATAAAGTAACACAGTATATTCAACCTTTCATAAATGTATGTACCTATTCCGTACATATCTCTACACATAGAATCTATTATATAAAATAATATATTTTCGTTGCGTCCTTTCCATATTCACTCGCACCAAAATAAATGCACGACCACTTCGTTAAAAATCGTATCGCGTAAGAAAGAAAGATCGAAAAATATTTCGCCCTTAATTCTCCGGAATTTGTACATTTCACATTTGGCGAAATATCTTCTCCATTTTCCAAATTTTCCGTATCATTGAAACAGGAGGAGAGGCGCGCAAGTCGCGCCCGGGCTGTTTCAGTTATGGCCGGCCATTGAAAATGCGCAAACTGTTACGGACAATGAGCCATCCCCGATTCCGAAGCAAAGTGGCAAGCTGCTGGCACAAAAAAAAAAGTGGTCCCGCGTGTACCAAATGGTATTCTAGACCATCCTCACCCTTCGTCGGGATGCGTGCTCGAGTATGTTTCACTGTGTACCCATCCATATGTATCTAGCCCATAAAGTAACACACAATGCTGGCATTATAATGCTCGGAAACTGCGCAAGTGCACGGCCTCTTGAGCTTCTCCCGAAGATTTTGTGTCTTTGTGCTATCGCCGGGGCTCAAATGGCCAATCCCACGTGAATCGTGAAAAGATTCACGGCCTTTGTTGCTACTTCACGTGGATCCCCGGCACGAGAATTTATTTAACGTAGCTCGATTTTCAAAGTACGAAACGTTGAACGTGGAATCTCCCTTGTCGGAACGTTGAATCGTTTCAAAATTAAAACAGAATATTTCCTTATAGATTCTTTACTTGTCCATGTCCTTGTCAACTTTCTCCGAATACGAAATTAAATTAATCGATATCGTGTATATATATTTGTACTGTTATTTAAATGGTATTTAAAATGAAATTTTAATTCGTAGAAACAATGTTTGATTTGCATAGATCGTGTACTAAATGTCGTTGTTCGAAATTGGAATTTCATATCGTTAGGCTGCAGTAGTTTACGCATTTATGGTAACTGGAAATATAGGCAAATCTATGCGGATGTGCACAAATACGAAAATATATAAAATGTAAATTATAATCTGTATCTTCAGAGAAGTGAATTTGCATAAATATCCACAATCTGCATATAATACATAAACTATATAAATTCATGCAAGAATTGAAGCATTTTAAAAAAATTCTACTGCTCTACCTCGCTCGGTATTATATCACATGAAAATTTCTTTATGCAGACAGTTGTCCCTTCCTCGTTGGAACGAAATCTTCGTCGTTGTTTCTTCCTCGTCATTTCTAGACGAACATTTCCGACGAAGAACAACGATGACCCACATCTTTGCCATTAAAAATCAATATTACGTCGCGCGAAGAACGAGTCGTTATACGTCAAAGCGGGATCAAACTTTTTCAATCTCGATTAATTCCGCGGCGGTGGTATTGCCGTGACAGGACGATGGTCCGCTGTTAAAGAGCGTGGAAAACTGCGGTTGAGTGACACGAGCGCTTGGAATTTAAAAAAGAAAAAAAAAAAAGAGCCCCTATGAAATAAATAGAACGCGATCTCTCCACGTGACAGGTACCTACCATCGTTTCATACGTGCCCGCCGCACCACGGCAATCGGTCTTTGTCACAGACTCCTCCACGGGCGAGAGGAATTTCGAATATAAATTCTGAAAAATCGCGGAAATTCTCGATACCGCCGAAACTCAGCTTAATTCGAATATTCGGAGCTTTCGTTATTCTCGCAATTTTGTTCAGAATCTTCTCACGTCTCGCAGTTACCTGCGATTTTTAACCTGTCCACCTGTCCTCAAAAATATTAATTTCAAAAAATTGGTTGGAGATTCTTGTATTATTACGTTATATCGTGTATATCGAGCATACAATAAGTATATCGTGACCATACAATAATGAATATTTGGATTAAAGAAATTGAACGCAGAATCTCAATTCTAATCTAAAGGTGGAGTCACTTTTTAAATTTTAACGTGTAGTACATTTTTATTGAGTTATATTCATCCTTTATTTTTCAACGTGTTACCCTTATGGGAAATGAAAAATTTAGAATGATTAGAGACACTGTAAATTATTTGTATTCGTGAACTGTACACACACATTTATGGATGTTAATGTTATATATCAATTATTCAATGTTGGCTGCATAGATAGTGGAAATATAGGAAAATGTGTGAGGATATACACGATTGGAAAAATATCAAAAATATCAGAAATAATGTTCACGTTACACTGTTTAGACCGTAAGACTGGTACCATAATTTTCTTTCAATTCATCATATCTGTCAAAATATAAATTGGCACAAGCATCAACGGCCTACTCATCAATTTTATTTGACATTTATAAATTATTCAATGAAAAAAGCATACAAAAATTAAAAATTAAGATCCATATCTAATCTAAACCTGAAGTTACTTTCTAAAGTATCTCAAATATTTGTGGCAATAATTACATCCACAACCTTCCAATCTCTCAATTCACAATAAATTCTATTTAACATATATCAAA
>NC_071981.1:3223706-3224931 GCF_026283585.1 Hylaeus volcanicus | reverse complement strand
CTTCCAATCTCTCAATTCACAATAAATTCTATTTAACATATATCAAACTCTCAACGAACTAATCACACCAAAATTACAAATCAAGATTCATCTCTAATCTAAGACTGAAGTTACTTTCTAAACTCCCTAAAATCTCTCGAATATTATTGGCAATATTTACATCCACAACCTTCCAATCTCTCAATTTACAAAAAACAACCCCCGTCCGCATCAATTTAATATTCAACATTTCGTCGTACCAGCATGCCGAAAAGCGTAGAGTGGTGGGTTCCCATTGCATCGTGAAAAGTCCGTGGCAGCACGCCAATGGGGCGTAAGAACGGTCTATAAATGGTTAAGCCGGGCTTAGTAAGTATCCGCCACTGGGGATAAAGGTTATAGGCCGATGATTCGGTGCGGTTCCTGGATACGTTGTACGGAATCGCGCACACGTTACACGTGTACCGGGCTGGAACGGCGCTGGAGCTCGTGAAAA
Organism: Hylaeus volcanicus; assembly: GCF_026283585.1. Taxonomy (NCBI): domain Eukaryota; kingdom Metazoa; phylum Arthropoda; class Insecta; order Hymenoptera; family Colletidae; genus Hylaeus; species Hylaeus volcanicus. The sequence goes on along the minus strand of NC_071981.1, from coordinate 3,224,456 downwards.
TCTTCGTGTAAGAGCCCAGGACCTTGCGCTCCCGTTAATACCCAACGGCGGTCGAGGGTGAGTCCCTATCCCCGATGACGATGACAAGGGCCGACAGCCTTTCCAAACAGGCAGTTGTGAACGTCCGTTCCCGTTTCATGGCTACTCGTCACCGGGGACAGAGGTGACGACTCCGGATCGCGCTGTAATTAATCGGATAAGATAACGCGGTATCTAACAAGCTTGGACACTCGTTGTTGCTATGGATTCGCGATAGACAATGTTTTTTTGTTATCGAGTCGAGGAAAACGAAATAGTAGCTATAATAGTTTATGTAGGGGGGTGTAGGGGGACAGGATGAAATTTTCCGGGAGGAAAGTAACGATAAAAAGTCACGATAATTTGTTGTAGCAGATTAGAATGTTAGAGATACTACAAATGGAGGTGTTTTATAAAGATTATATTGCAGTCCTGTTATTTTTGGAGTATATTTGTATTTTCGAATCACTGCGAGGTAAAGGACAGAAGAGGATGAAACGAAATTAAATTTGAACGCTTGTATTAAATTTTTGATAGTAAATGTTAAACCAGAATTATTACTATTGAAATCGAATATAAGCAAAATTTTAAGGGTGACTTTTAATGTTAAGTAAAAATTTGACACAAAAGTTCAAAAGTCACTGCTATGAGAAAGTTATTTTCCAGAATTATAATTTGGACACTGTTATACATGTATCGAATTTTTATTTAATATTTAAATTTGAATAAAAT
>NC_071981.1:3219675-3223696 GCF_026283585.1 Hylaeus volcanicus | reverse complement strand
ATTTAATATTTAAATTTGAATAAAATATTATTCCTGGAAAATAACTGCTACAAGAAAGTTACTTTTCAGGAATTCTTAAGTTATTTTCCAGAATTATAATTTAGACACTATTATACATGTATCGAATTTTTATTTAATATTTAAATTTGAATAAAATATTATTCCTAGGAAATAACTGCTACAAGAAAGTTACTTTTCAGAAGTACTATTATGTGATACAACCTGTTAAGGTTATTTCAGAGAAATATTTTTATCATTGCCACACAGAAGCTATGCTCTGAAAGTACTATTATTGTTATTATTATTTAAGAGCTTTATCGAAGTTATCAATTGAAAAAGTTCAATACTTTACGAAGCCATTTTATGGAAGAACGAAGAATTGATTTAATTTTGATGTGTAAATTGATAGCCATGATCGTTTTATTAAGCTCACGATCGGAATGCTTCATCATGAATGAGCTTCTTTTTCAAGAGCGGGGCGCTAGGAGTATTATTACCTGAAGATTGTGATCGCTCTTAACGTACCGTAGAGAAGGATTAGTGGATGAAAATGCGTACTTTGATTAAATTCTTTTACCAATCAACGGGGGATTATGATCTCTGTAATAATTCGCGAAATAATCCATGGTGATAAAAAATAAAACTGCTGTAATAAATCAACTGAAAATTCAGTGATTTCGTTTTTATCAATTAATAAGGGATTATTTATCTTGATATTAAAAATTTGATACACTTGAGATAAGATCTTTGGCTTTAACTAATCTGTTTTGGCTGAAAATATTCACAGAATTACAGAATTACAGAATTATTCCAAATTCTATCATACAAAATTAATACTCTGTCCTTTTCTTTCTCGTATATTGAATTCAAAATTATCTTAAATGACAATTAAAATATTTTCAAATGTGATTAGTGATTATACTTTAGATTAATTACACAGGGATTAATCTTGATATATCTGCCAGATTTATTCAAAATGCAAGATCAAGGTAGTCTCTTTCACAATGACACTAGATAACATTTTTTTAATTAACTTTTGTGATCTGTCGAATTTCCTTCAAAATGCACGAGAATGCACATAAAAATTCTACTTTGCATTTCAAAAATGTTAATACAAGTTTCAGTTTCATCTACAAAAAAATGCTACACTCTAATTTCGTTAACAATACCACAAGTGCTTCAGAGTATTACTCTTCTAAAATACAAATATATACAATTTTTCTTAGCTCATTTAACAAAGGATCGTACTTGTGGTCGAGTAGTTCTTTGAACATGCACGAGAATCCACAAAGAAATCTTCCTCTGCAATTACAAAAGTGTCTGTAGAAGTAGCAGTTCGACAAAGAAACCCTTCGAAATTTTTGGAAAGGGTATCCTGATCTCCCCAGGACATGGTTCATCGATTTCAGCGGCTAAGTATCACCGGATCGACACGATTTCGGTTTGGTTTCGTCGTCGCAACCCTTTACAGGCTCCATTTCCGAAAGTAGCGACACTAAACCGACGACGACAACAACAACAAGCAGATTTGGCCCTGGTGCCTTGACGCTGCTTAAAGGACACGCGGCTTATCTCCCTAATACTGGTAATACTTTGGCTTTGCCTAGGTATTAAAAGCAAATACACTTACGTCCGACGACCCCATTTCCATGACGCGACACAGAAGCACTGTGGTATTAGAGCATAAAAGCGATCCTCCTGACCCCGTTTACGATTTTCAGAACGTTTCTGCCCGCGACACAAATACCGTTCGCCTAAACTCTGCGACGGCTGTGCACGTTTCCTTGCTGGGTCGTTACAATGTCGTTGGGAAATCGAAAACAAATTGGGTGGACAACGTGGATTTTTTTTTTCAGTTGATCAGTTACAAAGCTTCCGGTAATAATTAAATAATTGTTGGAACTAGATTGCTATTTAATAACATTTAGCATTCTCGTTATTCTCATTTGCTTCGACCCTTTAGCTTATAATAACGCACGAGACTCGTGGTGTGGAATTTGAAGTCGTATGAAAGTGCGTGATGAAGTTCATCCTAGAACAGGATTACGAGAAAAAAGCTAAGATGATTTCCGGTAGGGGGCCGCGTCGTGTTTGCGTGGGAGGGCTTCGATTCGAGTTTCGCGGTTAGGTTTAACGCGGGCATATGTCAATGTTTGCCCTCCGGCAGCACGCGTTTTACGCTCATCTGGTTACTTCGCCCTGTTTGGACCCTTCTTTACGTTCAGATGACCGTGGATCGTCGACCGCCGTTCGTACCCTTCGCATTTCGGGGTTGGCAGGCGTGACAGAACCTTGGCGAGGGGAGAAACTACGATTTACAAGTAGGGGGAGAGTTGCCGAAATCGTTCCACTTAAGATATTTTATCGTATACTTCCTAATTGGTATGCAAATTAACCCTTCGCACTGGGAGCCATTATTAATTGAATCGCAGTTTACTCGGCGTCGATAACACGATGTAACGCAACGTATCGCGTCATGATACACCATAACACGATATAACGTAGGATAACATGCCATAACACAGTACAACACAAGATAACATAATACAATACAAGAGAAAATAAGATTATGTAACGTAATACAACTATGACATGTACATAATACAATAGTACACAACGTACGACAACATAACACAACAAAATACAACGTACGACAACATTATGCAAAGTAATACGACAGCATGCAACATATGAGAACGTAACACAACACTGCACAACGAACAAAAACATAATACAACAGCACACAACATATAAAAAGGTACATAATACAACAGTACACAACATACGACAACATAACACAACAATACACAACGTACGACAAGGTAATACAACAAAACACAACAATACACAACGAATGACAACATAATACAACAATATACAACGTACGACAACATTATGCATAGTAATACGACAGCATGCAACATATGAGAACGTAACACAACACTGCACAACGAACAAAAACATAATACAACAGCACACAACATATAAAAAGGTACATAATACAACAGTACACAACATACGACAACATAACACAACAATACACAACGTACGACAAGGTAATACAACAAAACACAACAATACACAACGAATGACAACATAATACAACATTATACAACGTACTACAGCAGCACACGACATATGACAACGTACCAAACACGTCTCAAACATATTTTCATACATTTTTCCAAATATTCCGTATTCACCAACATCGAAATGATCACTTATTAGTCGAATTACATTTTGCACAATAGTACATTCGTGTGTCAGGTAATAAATGACTTCAACCGATGTAGGTGAACTCTGCCCCGCGAAACTTGCGATTGAATTGAAGATTAGACGATCACTATGCGACAGCGAACGCGCGTTAAAACGTTGAAACATCGAAGTTCAAACTGGCGCCGGAAGTTCTTCGGCTTGACACCGACGCCGTCTAACGAGAGGAACTCTGACGGTACACGTTACCCGGCTCTAAACTATTTGCATTCGACATTTGTGCTTCCTTAAGTTTTCTCTTCCTCGAGGCGACGGCCGTACATTATACAGACTTCGAGTGCTGTACGAAGCGCGCAGTGCAGGAGGAAAACGCGGTTCTGTTCGTCAGACAGACGAGAGGGGCATTGTGTGAAACGGTATGGCACGTTCAGTGGAGTTAGTCCGCGGAGAGCCAAACTACCCCGTCAGCAATGGCTGCGATTCTCTGGGCCAAAGTTAAGACTCGCACGGGGAATCCTACGCGAAAGTATTCAACATTCATCGCGATAAAACTCGAACGGAATTCGGTTCGCTCTGTCGCGAGGTGGAGTACGATTCAGAGACGACTTTGGGTGGAATTTTAGTTTATGTAGGGGATGCTGCATGGGATGTTTGCAAAATGGAGTTTTAGGTGGAGGATGTTAGACGAATCCTGGGAAATAATATTCTAAATTGTGTTTGCTGTATGGTTTATACAAAATAATATTTTAAATAGTGAACGGTACATGAATTTTATAAAACAATATTTTAAATAGTGAATGCTACATGA
>NC_071981.1:3218174-3219665 GCF_026283585.1 Hylaeus volcanicus | reverse complement strand
TGAACGCTACATGAATTTTATAAAACAATATTTTAAATAGTGAATGCAACATGAATTTTATAAAACAATATTCAAAATAGTGTTTGCTCTATGGTTCATACAAAATTATATTTAAATATTTAAAGACAGCCATGTTTGAGCCCCATCATCCGTCTCGACAAAACCAAAGCACATCTGTCTAGGTTTTCGAGACTACTCAACTCTCGTGATTTTCATTATAGAGCACTTAGCCACCCCGCCATTAATTTATGCGTTTCCGACATAATTACTTCGGCGGGAAGTCATCGAAAATCCAGCGAAGGGGTAACGCGAGTGTTCTTGGACCAAGATCAAGCGTCGTTTGTAGACATCCGTAGACCTCGAGAGAAGGTGTGAATAGAACGTTCTCGGTAATGAGGAACCCACTGGCTAAGCAGCCAACCATCCAGCCGCCCATCTATCTAGCCAACCCCCGTGTTTCATCCCCCCATATACATTCTCCATCCGTTCCTATCCCTTGGCGTTCCTTCTTCACACCCAACCTACCCCCGGAACCGGCCTCTGGTACTGGTGTGTTGCCTCTGCTACTGCGGACCCTCTTCCACGCCTCGGGTTTGTTCGCATCGCAGCCTCCATATTAACCTCTGTTGGCTGAACGATGGTCTTCGTACGCGGAGTGGAGAGCGGCAGCGCGGCGAAAACGGCGGCTGCCGCGGAAATTGCGGGTGCCAAGTGAACAATCGCATTTTCTATGGATTATATAAGAAATGAACGGAAATATGGGGTGGTGGGTGGTATGGAGAATTTGGTATGGTGGTTCTTTGGGATTCGTAATTTGGGGGTTTGGTAATTTGTTCAAGAGGGTGCAATTTTTGATGTAGAGTGTAGGAGGAGTTAAAGAACTATGTGTATCGTGGATTACAGAGTATAATCACTGCACAATAAAACGGAGTGCTATGAAGAACACTAAACCTACAAGATACATGTTTAAACGAACTAAATGTACATCCGTATGTCATTGATGAGGATTTTAATGTAAATTTTGTATGTAATAATAATATTTATTCTTAGAAGAGATTTTATGAAATAGTATTTTAAATAGTGAATGCTACATGGATTTTACAAAATAATATTCCAAATGGTAGTTGCTGTATGGTTCATACAAAATAATATTTTAAATAGTGAATGTCTCATGGATTTTACAAAATAATATTTTAAGTAGTGAACACTCCATAAAGTATGCAAAATAATATTCTAAACAGTCGTTATTGTATGGATTATACAATACATGAATTTTATAAAATAATATTTTAAATAGTGAATACTACATGAATTCTGCAAAATAATATTCCAAGTAGTGGTTATTGTATGGATTATACAAAATAATATTTTAAATAGTGAATGCTACATGAATTTTACAAAATAATATTTTAAATAGTGAATTCTACAGGCAATTTACAAAATCATATTCTAAATAGTGTTTGCTGTGTGGTTTATACAAAATAATATTCT
>NC_071981.1:3212122-3218164 GCF_026283585.1 Hylaeus volcanicus | reverse complement strand
TAATATTCTAAATAGTGTTTGCTGTGTGGTTTATACAAAATAATATTTTAAATAGGGTTTGCTGTACGGTTCACACAAAATAATATTCTAAACGAAACAAACTTGAAAACAAAGCATCTCTTTTCTTCTCCACAGTGTGACACGTATATCACTCTTAATACTTCACATGCTTCTAAATTAATTCCCAAAAACCACAAACTTCCACAGTTTGATCACCAGTAATCGTACAACTGAAGTTCACCCAAACATAACTTCACCCAATTCCTCGACCCCATCAACCCAATCAAAGCACAAACAATTCCTCCACCGTTCCACCAAACAACCCTAAGCGACAAAAAACAAAAACCGTGGAATATATTCCGAACGACGTTTCGTCTTCTCTCTATCCCCCGGTTTACCTTTCCCCAGTAATTTCCATGACACTGGTTAATGCATCTCTTCCGAGTTCCTCGTCGCGAGCGAAATTGGAATCAATCGCGGCGTGCATAGCTGGCGCAAAGATAAAGAAGAGGATCCTGACTGAAGGGTAGAGGGAACGCTCGGAGGAAGGAACAGTGAGACGCGAGTCAGATTCCCGCGGGACGAAAAGGGACCCAAGGGGGTTGGGAGGCGGAGGAGGGGGCGGCGACGGGGGACAGGGGCGGGTGGAATCCTTTAGTTAGGTCGGAGAAGCGTAGACACGGCTGAAAGTTGAAAGGATTCCCCGGATTAAGACGCGATAACGAGCTTCGCTCGCTCTCGAAAAGCCGCCCTTAAGAGGATCACGAACGACGCCGATTCCGTGATTGGCTGATTATCCGGCAAAGTAATACCGGCGGTTTATTGTTTTCCCGATCTGACACTTCAACCCCGCTGGAGAAGAGATTCTCCACTCGGTAACACCCTTCGCGAACGTAAGAGAGACGAAAGAACCAGAGACGGACAAAAGTAATCCCGGCGCATAGAAACGATAGCAATTAGATAGATCGTCGAGCGAGAGGTATCGAGCAAGAGGATCGAGCACTTCTGGGACGTTTGTGATGCGGTAACCGTGTTGCGATCGGAGCTGGGTCGCGTTTGACCCGTTACGTTTTATACGGGAGGGATCACTCTAATAATTTGACTGCGAAGGATTGCGCATATCAATGTTTTTTGAGATGAGTACAAAGAGGTGAGATTTAAACGAGTGGATCCGTTGTCTTTCGATCAGTGTAACGTGTATTTTATTTTATAGATTTTTGTAGTAATAGTGATATATAATGGTGGTTGGTGCTGACAGAAGAATACTTTGCATATGCGATTACTAGATTCTGAATACTTATGGAAATTCATGTTTCTAGAGATTTGTGTAAAGAATTGAGATTCAAAGCATGTTTTATTTTTTAAACAGTGTAATACATGTACTTTATTCTTGATATACCGTACGTTTTATTTTTTTATATTTCAAGACTTTTAAGCACTTCTAAAGTCCTACAAAAGCATTCAAACCCTATCTCGACCGACGTCGATTGTGCGTTATACAAACGAAGGAGTACAATCTATCTTGTCGCTGTAAAAACGCGACGTATATGCGCAGAAGACTGCTGGCTCTAAACTAGGTCCTCTACCTCTAAATCTTCCGCACTGCACGTAAAAGAATAACTTGCATCCTTAACTCCGCTATCCGGAGGCCTCTCCGATGTGAAACCACACGAACAAAAAAAAGAATGTGAAGGATAGCAATTACTTTTTTCCTCGGGCCTGTGTAGTCGCGCCGTGTAACTGGCGAGGACGCTCGCCATTTTGGTCCAGTGACTCGGATACAGGCACCCTATAACGAGACAATGAGCTCGTTTGATAAACAGGAACCGAAAAAAAGAACGCGACGATCCCGACGGCAGTGTCGCGAGGCGCTCGAGCCCTCTTTTCGGGGATCGAGGGGGTCCAGGGGGGTTGGATACGAAAAAACAATTGCACAGGCGTCATTCCTTTACCAACGATGACTACCAGGACGAGAGCATGCACGGTTAAGAGTGCCTTCGACTCTGTGAAGCATCCTCCAAGTGGATAAAATAACAGTGGGGCCGCGCGGGGGTGCATCGGGGTAGTTCTGGAGGCCGGCATAGATCAAAGCTAACCTGCGGGGGTGACCGACGACCTACCGACGAACACCGACTCGCGGCTCCCGTCCTCTTGCTCGCTCCTCTCGGCCCGGCTTTATTTCTAGGCGTCTTGTCCTGCTCCCTCGCTCGCATTCGCCTACACTTCAGCTCGTTCAAGTGGCATCGGCTCTCGAGAATCGAGAAAGGAATAAAGAACGGTCGCGGCCTCATGCGTAAAACGATGCCACTGCAAACAATCCCCCTCCGATTTGTTTAGGTATAACAATCTGTCTCACCCCCTGTCGACGGGGGCGGAAGGGTAGCCTCCTCTCTGGTTCCTTTTCAATTTACATGCGCTGCCGGCGCTCCTCGTCGACCGACTGACCAAACGACTCTCGTCGGTGATTCGATACTTCCTCGCGGGACCCGGAACGGTCCGTCGATATCATGAATTTAACGTACCGAGCTTGGTCCGATTGATAACACGAGCACTATGTTAACTATTAGGTCGTCTAGAAAGTTCGTGGGAATTTTTAAGAAAAATTCAAAGGTACATTTGAATTGTAATAATATATATTTCATGAATTATATAGGTATCAGTTTGTTCCACGATATTTTCATCTTTTAAGGGATGCGTATGTTATTTATTTCAACTCCGATATATTCAGTTTTAAATAAGTTATAACCTATTATTGCGATAACAGCAATATTAATTATATATACATATATATGCAATATACACGTGACGTGTATAATAATTAAATAATTAATTATTATTTTAATAATAAAAAGGTCTGAATAACAAACAAATATTGAAACGGTGAAATTTAAAATTGCGTTTAGTCAAAGCGAGACCAACTATTATAAATTTCAGATTTTTCAAAAACTCGATATATTCAGAGCTGTACCACCTACCAAAAATCGGCATGGACTTTCCAGACAACTCGATAGATTAACGCGTTTATGTCGGCGTGTAGTATAGATGGTTCGCACCTAGATGCTCCATCGCGCGGCGTGTACCACCGGTGGCTCACGCTCGCGTGTCTATCAGATGACCTGCACTACCGCGCCGCCCAATGGCGAGAAACACAAATAGCAGCGCTATTGGCGTGAATGTGTTAATTATATTTACAGTAAGCGAATTTTGTTAGCCTTAAAGTTGCGACACGTGTGGACTTTCTAATTTTCTCTCTTAAATACAGTGAAACGTTATGTGACACATTAAAAAATGGCACGTGATACATTTCTCTTAGCGCTGAAGAGAAAAGCGTAGTTTTAGCATATCTAGATTAGAAAGGTCTCGCGATGTTGTATTGATAAACTTCTCGAGTGATCCAGCCAACTATAGCAAAAATGAGAGTGACGGTCCAATGAAGAAACCACCACGTTTACAATGCATATTCATCCACAGACCTCGAGACGATACATAAGAAAGCGTAGCCTCGTTTTCGCTGCAAATTTTTTACAAGAAGAACCAACACGTTCTTCAAATATTCCTCGCAAAATCCTCGTTTTCCCAAAAAGCACCATTCGCTCGACGTGCTGGCCAAACAGAACGGAATTTTTAGGAAAAACCGAACGCACGGTGAAATCGTCTTTTCCATCGTTTCATCCTTTCTCGGTTAATTCTCGTCGGGTGTCATAGCAGCCTGGAACAACGGATCCCGGTTGATTAGCTGTTATCGCAATAATAGGTGACGTGACGTGTATACGAGGGTCACCCTTCGGGGGTTGAAGTCCATTGTCTTTCCATCGGGTGTCCTTTTCCCACCTCTGGCCCTGCCAATTCCCCGTGGTACGTCCACCGCGATCGCTCGAATCGTGTTTTCCATCGCTAACGAACAGTCACGGGAATACTTCTGGCCGAACGGTTCTGTTCGCAATCAATTGGCCAATATTTATCGGCGGACGATTCTTCCGCGCGACGCGCAGTGTCGCGAGTGTACTGGATAAGAAATAAAACATCGATGTAATCGTTGAATGACGTACCAAGTGAGTTGTCGAAGGAGAAATGAAAATCCCCTCTTTTTATTTCGGAATTATTATGTTTTCTTTTTGTTTCAGGCTCGCGTTTTAAATCTCTACGATTCGAATGAAGTTGTTTCGAAGTTTATTTTTTTATTTTTCAGGGGGAGACTCTGCTCGAGTATCCGCGTTAACCGTCGGACGGTGGGTGTCCGAGCGCAAGGTGGAGCCCAAGTCGTTTCTAAAACTTTTGCGTCGGTGAGAATCTATAGATTCTTATTTCGATACCTCCGACTACGGTTTTTAGCGCGTTTTATTTGGAAATAACGAAAATTGGGTGGACAGAAACAGAATTTTTTTACGTTTTTTGATGTTCCGAGCCCCTTAAACTAGTTGCATAATAATTTCCAGATCGAATTGATAGTAGTGTACATACGACGATGTACGTACGACGGTTCTGCGTACGTCGACTTGGAAGAAGATCAGACAATATCGACATTGGTGACTCGGTATTTGGAAATATCAATTATACGAACGTATGTATGTGTAGGTACTCGAATGTCTGAATAACAAACAAATATTGAAACGGTGAAATTTAAAATTGCGTTTAGTCAAAGCGAGACCAACTATTATAAATTTCAGATTTTTCGAAAACCTCGATTCTCCTATTTCCTTTCATTTCTCTCCTCATCGCGACGAGTTTCGCCGTCGAAGCGGGTCTCCGGTTCGAATTTTTTCGAGCGGGCAAATACGTAAATTATTCTTTTAACTCGTTCGAAACGGATTCCGTCGGTGCGGTGCCCTCCGAGCGATCCCGAGCGACGAACGTCGGGGCGTCGCACCTAAAACCGGCTTAAAACACGACAATTAGATGACGTGGTTCGTAGTCGGTGTAACCTCGACCGGCGGATTCTCCATATTCATGGGAGATCAGCGCGCGTTTAGTCGGAGGGGGAATCCGCCGGTAAGTTGATCAAAGGCTCGACTGCGATGTCGAGGCCCTCACAGCCCCTTGCGAACCTTTCGCTCTTTATTACTCAAACAACTCCCGGGCGCCCGAAGCTCAACTGTACTTTTCAAATAATGACCCCGTCATATTGTATACCTTTGCATTTTTGCATTAACAACCGGCGCGCTTTCTTTAATGTTTCGAGCTGTTCGCGAGGGGTCCGTATCGTTTTTGCTCCCCGAGGTGAGGACCAGGGGGGTGCCACGCCGCGAAACGCAAAGGCGAGTTTTTCCATCGTGGTCGAATCGTCGAACGAAAACGAAGAAATCAGCTTTTCTGACACGGGACAATTTTCGACGATACATAATTTTTCGATGCGATATATTTTTACTTGCTGCAATTTTGTTAAGTCTGGGTTTGTTTCTTTGTGTTTTATTTTAATTTTTAAGAGAGATGTTTAGGGAGCCTGTTTCTCGTGGCTCGCCCTGTATATGGAAACAAACATATTTCTGAAATCGTTTGCAGAAATATATTTCCATCTATGTTTTCTTCTTTTGTTATTAATTTTAAGAGAGACCTTCTAGGAGGTTTCTTGCGACTCGTTCTGCATATGGATACAAATATAGCGAGTGTAATAAGTATTCGTACAGGAACCATTTATTTTAAATTGGTTGCTGTACGAATACTTCTTACACTGACTGTATATTCCTGAAACAATTTGCAAAAATATATTTTCACCTGTATGCGTGAATCTGTATGTATGAATTCCACGACCTCTTCAAAAACAGTTCAATTTTGGTAAATTTTTAGCATGACCACGGTGCAATATACACAATTGTGAATGTACACAGTTTGAAGTACATTTCGTTAAATGTTTACTGAAAAATATTGGAGGACCATGGAGCATCAGGTTTTTTTTTTCAAATGGTCAGAGACAGAAATTCCTAATATTGTTCTCCTTTTCGTTCACAGATCAACTTTGCTTCAAATCACAATCCCATGCTATTTATTTTATAGAATATTATTCATAGCATAAATTACCAATTGAGGTAACAATCAAACACCTTC
>NC_071981.1:3208854-3212112 GCF_026283585.1 Hylaeus volcanicus | reverse complement strand
AGGTAACAATCAAACACCTTCAAACCTGAACCATAATGAATTCAAATCACCATTTGTACTCGAGAGGTGACTTTCAATCACCACTAGGTTTTCTTCAGGTTTAATTTCTTTGGAACTCGAAATGTCTCTGATTCTAAAATCTCAAATTAAGGATCTCATTTTCGAAGTTAATCTAAGCTTAATCATTCGTGCCGATAGAATGCTAAGAAAGCATCTCGAGTTGCTGAGATATACCAGGAAAGTCTCGAGTGCAAAGGGATGATATTTTTCCACAACACCATCAATCGTCCACATTACCAACCGATGCAACAATTAAACATTAAATTAACCTTCCGTTTCAAACCGGCTACAACCTCGTTCGACAACAAGCCGCCAGCAGTTTGCCAGCCGACCATTGACCGAGAGAAGCAAAGGAAGCAAGCATCCCCGTCAAACGACCAGAAAAGGGACACCGAAGACAGGTGACACTCGAGGCTCCCAAATTAATTGCGACTTTGCGCGCGTTACAATAAACAAAGAGGAATAGAGAAACGGGTGGAAGGTGGGGGAGATCGCGACGCTAGGAAAGATATTTACATATTTACGGAGAGACGAGGCTGAAAGGAAGCTTTCGAGGGCGGGGAGAGCACAGAGAGAACAGTTTCAATTTGCATGATGGCGGTGTGGCTTTGCAGGATCGCTGTAATCGGCCCCCCCCCCTCTCTCTCTCTCTCACTCTCTCTCTCTCTCTCTGCCCCCGACGTCACGAGAGAAGAGCAAATTTTATCGCAGCCATTCCGGGGATTCGCAGTCAGACGGAAAGACGACCGGGGACGAAAGTCCTGGAAGGCTTTTGGCCAAAGGGGCAAAAGCTCAACCTTTCATATCCATGTTTGCACTGGGCGAAGCAGCCAGGAGATACGGGAGTCCGCAAGGACGGAAGTAAGTATACATTCGGCCTTTACCGCTGTATCAACCTACAGACCTCCCGACCTCTCTGCCTACCCAACCTTTTCAAGGCGTAATTAAATGGCGGCGTGACGCTGCGCGACCTTTTCGCGAGTGTGCTCGCCTGTCTGCGTGTAAACGTGCAGAGGAAACGCGCCAACCGACTGGGAAAAGTGCGTTTAATTCCATTTGAATCCGTTACCGGAGTGTCGGCCGTGTGGTCTCTCGCGTTCACTGGAGAATCGCCGGACATGTAAGATCTCGTTCCACCTCTTTCTCGCTGGAACAACGGGAACCGACACCGTCAAACACGCTCCGACGGGAGCGCCGACTCGAGATTAACCCGGGAAACGTCACACCTGTTTGCTGTACACGTTTCCACGGCATTTCGCACGATTTCAAATACCTTCCGCACGAAACAAACATCCTCGGTCACTCAGGATCAAATACATTTGTCAATTGCGCCGGAATTGGGTCAGATTTTTTAATGGGGATATTCTGTAAGGGATGCTTTGAAGTGTAGGGTGGCAGTCACACCTTAACGTGATGCAGTAACTCGAGAGGTGACGCAGGTTTGACGCAGTGAATCAACCAGCAATAATATTTGTGTAAGTTTAATTTCGTTAGATCTCGAAGTGCCAATGAAATAATTTTTTAAGGGCTAAGAGTGGTTTGATTTTCAAATCTCAAATTAGAAATCTCATCTTCGAAGTCAACCTAAGCTTAGTATTTCTGGGATTATAATGCTAAGAAAGCATCACTCGAGCGCAAAGGGTTAAATAATATTGGATTGGAAATTAGACGCTGTAACTCCTCTTTGACATCACCTACTTCTATCTTCTTTATCATTTTTTTTCCCATAAAGTATGCAAGCTTTTAATTTGAAATTGTACACACGTCTCTAGTATTATTCTAGTATGATGTACAAATTTTAATGGGAAGATTTATCGAAAAATATGAATGTTACAGCACGTTGTCCATGGCGCCGCAATGAAAACATTGGCAGTTGGTTGACTCGATTTCTACCGTTCAAATGTAAATAAATAAATCTTTTAAATAAATAATTAAAAGTAAATAAATCAATTGGCGTTTTATTCGATATGAATGTTACTATCCTACTGCGGAAAACAATATCAAACAAAATATTGTTATTAACGAACGAGAGATGTTATCGAACAATCGAGTAAAATAATTAAATATATTTAATTATACTTTTATTAAAATATTTTATATTACTTTGAATGTCAATTTCTATCTTACAGAAAACTATCATCTGCATATGATATAAATTGAATATATCATACACTGCTTGCAATTTAATTGAAAAACAAAATTCTAAAGCTCTTCCTGTAAAAACTTAGAATAAAAAAAGACATTGAAAATTGAAATTAATTCAGACACTAACCTAACAAGACACTCGTTCGACTAAGGGCAAATTGTGCTGAAAATTCCACGTGCACGAGGAAATACCTCGATGTCTTCGAAGCGGACAATACAGTTCTTCATGCTGGTTCACTGAACAGGGCCAAAGATTACGTCAATCTGTAATACGACGAATATCGAGTCGGTTGTATCTCGAGGACGAGGGGGACGTATGAATTTTTATTTGCTCCGATACACGCCCGCTCGCGTATATTTTATTGTATACAATATTTTTGACTAGATTCCAGCTCACAATGGCATACCTCGCGTCGCGAATTTGCGTTCCCCGCGCAAGGTAGACGATCGATCGAATAGGAAATATGATTTAGATGCACGCGAAGCGGAAGATATTCGACATTTGTCGGACCTGACCCACTCGGAGCGGATCCTTGCATTATGGGATTATCATTACGTGTGCCAAATACCTATTATGGCTCGTAGACGTTTTTGGTACGCCATTCAAGGATATAAGGCGATTACGTTTTCGGGGGTCTACCTGTGCTCAATGTTTTCTTTTGTTACGCGTTTTCCGGCGAAATCGTGTAGTCATCGAGGGATTGATTCGGATGGTAGTTGGTGAAAACGGTATTTTAGCAACGTGACTAATTGGACGCGAGAATTAAGTGTTATTCGTCAATTTTTTAATTCCCCTTGAAATCTTTGTTAGTAGCTTAGATTGTAATGTTTGAGTTACTTTCTTTGAATGTGTTTTATAGCATGTATCTTTGTCTAAGAAGAATTTACAATGAATATCCTAAAAATTCTAGAGAAAATATTGTCCGTTCCTTGAAATTTTCTTTAAAAGTGTCGTAATTATATTTTTGAAAGAAAATTGAATTTTGATTGGAATACTGCTGCTTAAAGAGAGAGAGAGAGAGAGAGAGAGAGAGAGAGAGAGAGAGAGAGAGA
>NC_071981.1:3207624-3208844 GCF_026283585.1 Hylaeus volcanicus | reverse complement strand
AGAGAGAGAGAGAGAGAGAGAGAGAGAGAGAGAGAGAGAGAGAGAGAGAGAGAGAGATAAGAAAGAAGAAAAATTGAATGACCAAGGCACCGTGTATAATATAAATATATGTTAGAGATAAGGAGGCATAAAGAAGAATATACAAATAATATTGTAGTTAAATTGCATGTAACAGATTATAGATTAAGAAACATTCTATCGATTGTGTACCACTTTGTGGTGTAATATGGACCTTTAGAGTCTATACACCTCAAATTAAGAAAGAAAGAAAGATACTGCTGCTGACATCTAGAAGAGCTAAAAGGTAGCTCGTTCCCTACCGTCCGCGAGAATAGGGGTGAAAAGCAGTCGATAACCCAGGTAGCGCACGCACCCTCGACCACCCTCAACGCACCCTCCCCTAGCATCGAATGATAAATTTCCACTCTTAGGAATTGCATTACCTACTACCGAACTTGTACCACCAACAATAAAACAGCAGCTGATCATCAGAAGATACCCCCAAAATATTTTCCAACAATATCTACTACCAAATAAAACTACCCTCTTCTGGTAAACGAAAAATCTTCGCATGTTCCTCTTGGACATAGAATCCTCCCTTTTCAAGGTTACGAAGAAATCTTGCAAAGGTTACTCGCTCGATAACCCCTGTATCATTTGGATTCATTTATCCCGAAGGTACATTTGAAGTAAATTGTAGACGAGCAAATTTATCTTCAGCTTTGCTTTACTTTTTGTTTTGCAAAAGTATATCTGGAATTGGCAGACTTAAAGTCGACGGGAATACTTGCTCGGAAATGTCACGGGGGATTCCCAGATAGGGGTAAGGTGCCTTCATTCTAGAACGAAATAGACACCATAAACGTAAAGCGAAAGGGTCGAGGAATCTGTGTTGGGATAACTGTCCTCCAGACTTAATGGATACCTGAAAGTAAATTTATGTCGGCTGCCCACTCAAAATGCTAATGTGGGCGCGACGTATTAGAGCAACCCGAGAAGTTTTGCAAATACGTCAACACCAAGCTTGGATTCCTCCGTTTGGGCTTATTTATGCGAATTACTGCGGGGAACGAACTAGAACAAATCTTGTACTAATTTTTCTAGGTTGCTGTAGATGCTAATAAATTTAAACAATACAATTACATTGCGATGGTCATCAGGTTGAGATTTAGGTTCACTGTAATGAATATTAGATCGAGGATTTGGAAGATTTTGAGAAA
>NC_071981.1:3197514-3207614 GCF_026283585.1 Hylaeus volcanicus | reverse complement strand
TTGGAAGATTTTGAGAAAGGAGAGAAATTTTAATTTTCAGTGCTGCAGACAGAAATTTATTTATGATACTAGAATTAGGCAAAAGAAGTGCTTTGTACAATTACATTGCCATGTTCACCAGGTTGAGATTTAGTTTCACTGTAATGAATATTGGATTGAGGATTTAGAAGATTTTGAGAAAGGAGAGAAATTTTAATTTTCAGTGCTGCAGACAGAAATTTATTTATGATACTAGAATTAGGCAAAAGAAGAGCACAATTACATTGCGATGGTCATCAGGTTGAGATTTAGCTTCACTGTAATGAAGATTAGATTGAGGATTTAGAAGATTTTGAGAAAGGAGAGAAATTTTAATTTTCAGTGCTGCAGACAGAAATTTATTTGATACTAGAATTAGGCAAAAGAAGAGCACAATTACATTGCGATGGTCATCAGGTTGAGATTTAGCTTCACTGTAATGAAGATTAGATTGAGGATTTGGA
Organism: Hylaeus volcanicus; assembly: GCF_026283585.1. Classification (NCBI taxonomy): domain Eukaryota; kingdom Metazoa; phylum Arthropoda; class Insecta; order Hymenoptera; family Colletidae; genus Hylaeus; species Hylaeus volcanicus. Next base: position 3,207,132 of record NC_071981.1, on the reverse strand, counting down.
AGATTTTGAGAAAGGAGAGAAATTTTAATTTTCAGTGCTGCAGACAGAAATTTATTTATGATACTAGAATTGGGCAAAAGAAGAGCTTTGTACATTTACAAAACGTACATCATATATATAATAAAAAAAGTCGGTTAAAAAAATATATCACTTCATTAAAATAAACAAGGGGTAGGTTTTCGCCTCCACTGCTCCTTCTCTACGCCGCTGATCATAACTCCGGAAGAAACTCAAACGAGGCACGCGTTTGTATCACCTGTTTCAATCGCTTTTGTGCCCTCGATTCGCCGTTCGAGTAGTCGTGCGTCAGGGTGCATTCTGGAAATTCAGTTGTTGCATTTACTCAGCGATAAAGGTAAATCGTGTTCCGTAGGCGATAATTATAACTCTCACTGTCCCTAATTAAGAGTTCGCTAAGCCGGGTAATTAAAATTGATAAACCTCTACACCGACGACTCCGCTAATTAATTCTACTTCCTATCCTTTTCTTCGCCACCCTACCTACCACCCTCAATTTCATTACGCGTCGAAGAGGACACCGGAGGGAGAGGGGCAGCAAGTAATTTCTGATTTTGAGATAACGCTTTATCGCGTGCGATGCCATTGAACGTAACGATAAAAATTAAGTGACTTTGAGAAAACAAAATCGTTATCTCTACGTGCGGAAAGGCGCGATTGCGCGATTAGACGATGGATACTGATAGTGTCGAATTGGGCTTACCTAAATCCGGTATCGGCTAATTGCGAATATCAATGGTAATCGTTACGCAACTTCATCTGTCGTTATGCCTTAGAATGTTAATAACCTTAGACGAATTTTATGATTTTAAATATTTCTTGTGTTCGTTTCGGAAAATGTTCTCCGAATTAAAATTTCCATTCTTTGTTGTATTACTTTTCTCTTGAATAAATATCGAAAATGAATTGTATTTTCGATAGAATTGAAATTAATTACAAAACAAAATTCTAAAGGCCCTTTCTGAAATTTGTTTAGAATTACCTGGATAGCAACAAGACTATTTAACGTAACGTTGAATTTTAAAGGCATTATTGTTTACGTCAGACTAGCAGGCTCGAATGACGAAAAGTTACCATTTGAATCAAGTGCGATACATTCGGTAACACGAATTGTGTTATTAATGCCCAGTCAATCATATCTACGGTTAAGTACTAAGCGGTGTAAGCTATAATGAATATAGTACTATATCTATGGCATCATGCAGTAACATACATATAGTCAGATCAGGCTTGTGCCCTTGTATCGAAAAGTGAATATGTGTGTATACAGTAACCTACGATCTCTGCATACTGAATTGGTAATATCTTGCTGCTTTTAGATATATCAATAAATAAAGACTCTCCTAGAAAAAGCTTTAAGGTAAAGCTTTAAGGCTCGTTCTTTAATAAAACAGATGACATATAATGTACTCAATTTATATAATTTATATAATGTATTTAAAGGGCTGGGATTTTGTTTATTAACACATGGAATATACAATACTTGTTCAAGCAACATTATAAAAGCAAAATTCCTAAAGCTCTCTAACGAAACCCTTTGATATACCTAGGAATACATTCACCAATATTTTGTGCAGAAAGTGCAAGTTTACTTAGAAAACGACGATGATGGATGAGTCATTCAAATCGTCTCATTGTTATTAATAAGGCTGCTTCAGATTCCCCACAATCGCTGATTGTGCAATAGAGATTCTTGTCTTTGAATCCCATGAAACAATAACACAAAGCGTTGTCAGATACAGTATTGTCTCCTATTGAGCTTTATTTATAGAATAAATTGCCCGATACGAACTTTATCCATTATCATGCTGAACACGATAGTTTTGCGATAGTATCAATTCCGCCAAATCAAATATCATTTCGAGCACTTTGGGATATCAATGGAAAACAAGAAAATAGCAGTCGTGACAATTTGACCCATTCGGTGCCGAATTACTGTTCTCACTGCGTGTTAGAAGAATAATACTGTTCTCCTGACTGTGATAGAAGAATAATAATAAAAATCTGGCAAATCTTATTCCCAGATCTATAATAATATTACATCGCTGTTTGTGGAGAGAAGCGATGTACGTAGACCTTGGTTCCTGTTCGAAAATAAATAAAACGTTCCGCGTCGATGTAGACTTCTGGAAACGTGATAGCGACGAGGACAAAGTTTATTGGAGCAATACGCGTAGAATTGGCTGACCGAGTCATTTCTTCTCGGCGGAATTCTTCGGGTTTTCTGCAACGTTCTCTGTGCGACGTACAGTCACGCGTTGTCCTGAAGGAAAAGGATCTCCCTCTGTCGAGCGGGGCCGACCGTTTTGTCTTCAATGCTGATTTCAATCGGTCCAGTTGTTCACAATAGATTTCTGTAGCGGTCATTTGGTCGAGTTCTGGTAGCTCAAAGTATACAGTTCCTTACGTATCCCAACAAACGTCCACCTTGGACCCGTTCCGGTTGCAAATTTATTGCTGTGCTCGTTCCGCGTCCGGGAATTGCATTCACCGACTGTTTCGTATGCATGGCGATACAATAGAATATTTACCATTCAGACACTATCGCAATTTAATTTAACAATTACCACTGACTTTTCGATGAACATTTTGGAGACAGTTCGTGCTATATTCATCGTTCAATTGAGAGGAATATCGTTTTAAAATGTAAGTGAAAAGCAGTACGCAGGATTCTACGTAATAAACTATGATGTTATCTTTATTTAGCAAATTAAAGATGTTATTTATACCTCGAAATATTTTAATTAAAAAAATAGGAGATATTCTGTGCTCCAAAAATCGTTCTATTTTGTCTCGTTAAAATATAAGCGAAAAGCAGTACGCAGAATTCTCCATTATAAATGAATGCAACGATGCCATAGAAACGTGTAAATAATTGCTTCATTTACGTAATCACCATTGAATGATTTTCACGTAACGGTTGAATTGTAACAATTCCTCTTATTACAACACGGTGCGACACAACTCGACATCGATACGTTTCGTTCGGACAACAGTGTCTGCCAATTAACTCTAACAAATTCTAGAGGAATACATAAATTGGTATCGTTGCGAGATTACTCCGGCTGATAGCCGGAATAACAAAATCGAATACATAAGTAAATAGATGTACGATTGAAAATACGGCACGAAACAAAAACACGCGTGTACGTCGCAAATTAACGCGTCGCGCGTTTTCAAACAACGCGCGTAGATATTTTTCAGGCACGGTGAATATGAGCGGAGCTAAATAACGCTGTCCGCGTTGAATTAATTCATTTTCGTTAGCCGGATTTTCGTAGATACGTTGTTTTCATTTTTTTTTTAGCGAGTTGCCGTTGGTATAATCCTGTTTCGTAATTAGTTCAATTACTACTAAATAAATTACGCGTGTACAGCACGCGTGCAGGTTGAACGCGTTGAGCTCCGAGCTGATTGAATCAAAATAAAATAGCAATGATCAATCAAGGACGAGAATCCTTAACGTAATTACCGGTGCGCGGAAATTTTAAATGATGCGCGTGTTCCAACATCTTCGAAATGGAAATGTGTAATTTTCAATCTGGAGAATTGACGTGTAGTTGATGTCAAGTTTCACGTATAAGAAATTAAGAGGTAGAAATATTGTTATTACCTTCTGTCACGGAATTGATAATGGTTATTTGTTTGAGAAGTGTATTTTCATGTTTTCGTTGCTTGCGATTGGATATCGTATGGAAAAGACGTATCGCAGCACGATGGTACATTATGATTTTGATTTATTACACAGGTTCTATTTTATCACGAAAAACCATTTCGATATTTGTTATTATTTGTTATTAAACGTTTCTCTCGTTAAAGGCTGACGGTTACAGACTCTGAATAATGCACCGAAGATACAGTACGTAATCTGTCCACTTTAAAAAGTATTTTTATTGTTCAATTTCGATATTTATTGTATCTTCGAATGCCCGGCTTATGTCAGATTGACGGGAAAGTGCAATATGTATGTAAATACTCGACTATAGTCTGCTTTAATCGCTCGACGATTGAAGTCCAATAACAGCGAACGAAAAAAAGAATAATGATAAAAAAAAGTTGCAATCTCTGATTCGATTTTGAATCCTGCTGTTCTTTCGCACATCGAACGTGAACAACATATTTTTATAGAGGCAGATTAAATTTCTATTGAACGACCAACGCTGTCTGGCATCATCGAAATTTTGTAACAAACGTTAACAACAAGTTTCTTTTCAATTCACTTCTGTTCCAAATAGTGAGTTCTTTTAAATACGTGTTCTCGGTTTAAAATTATACTGTAATAACATTATCGAATAAAATTACTATTAGGATTAAAAGAAAGTATTAATATCGGGGATCTCTTTTTAATGACGCAGACTGTCGAGTATGAATATTTCACACATATTATTATTACAATTATATAGTTTAGTAAATTGTATAATACATAGAAAGTCCAAGTGTCCTCTCGCTACGTTACATCGGGGTGGATTTCCCTAATTCTACAGACCACGAAAATTTGAAGTGGAATCTTCATTTGTTCAACGCGAAATATTTCATTCTACAGTTCAAATAATCACTTTTAATTAATGAATAAGGAAATGACGGAAGAACAGTGCAATAACGTATTTATCTTTCACTCGTCACTCGGAATATATCTGGACAGGAATTTTAACTCATTTCAGATAAGAGTTTTTAAATGTTTGCCGAGATAAGACTTTGATAAATGTCACTATCGTTGCACGTACGGATTTTTAAAAATATTGATCTGTTTAACCCACTTGACCTCGCGAGTCAGTCTTCCGGGATGCCCCGAACGAAATTCGGTCGTTTCTCAGAAATAATTGATAACGCTTCCCACTGACATCTTAGAAGATGAAAACAAATAATAATATCTATTATATAAAGAGACATAGGCTATGTTATTAACCGACTTCGAAAAGGAGGAGGTTACTCAATTCGACATGTGTGTGTGTGTGTTTTTTTTAAGAAAAACGATATTACATCTGCGTAAAAATACGTAAGAAACGAGAAAAGAGAACTCGCGAAGCTTGCATGATACATATACACAAGTCCTATTGAAGTCTCTATTAACTATTCTTGCAATAAAAAGTAATTAAGAGAAAGGCTATGTAAATTCGATAAGATAAAATTGCAAGCCGTTTTCTTCGATGATTTCCTGAAAGATAGAGACATTTCAAATGTCGTAAATTTACATTTATTACTCGAGGTCAATGGAACGAGTAATTTCTGGAAAAATGTATTCATCGGTTTAAATGAACCAGTTTCGAGAAATATGCATTTTAAGTTTCACGTCTGTTAGGTGTGCTCAAGCATTCTCCGCAGAAATCGTTATTCTCTCGTTAATATTTCCTACATCGACTGAATATTTTAGAGCACTTAAAATATTACATTTTAACAGGATGCAGAAAGGAGTATCGAATTCTTAACATTTTATATGTGATCTTTCTTTTTAAACATTCTCGTGTTCGAAGAGACGTTACTTCCACCTTTTAAACGCATACTTGAGCATTTTATAGATAGTAACATTAAACTTTTTCATTTAAATTCTTTAATAAAATAAAACTAACGAAATGGGATTTATATTAGGATCAAATTTTCTCACCTTCTGATTCTAAATAGAGATATAATAATAAATACATCTCCGTCAGTTAATACATCGAATTAATTCGAAGCTTGAAATTTTCGCTGGTGCAATAAATCATAAAATTGAACGTTTTCGTTTAAATTCCGTAGTAGACTAAATTTAATAAAATTCAAATTATGAAGCGAATTCGTATTTTCAATCCGTCTTCTCCTAATTAGAAATATAATAATAAATACGTTCGCGTTCGAATCGGCGAAACAAATAATTAAATTAATGCGGAAATTAAATTTAAATAAATTGCCCGGCGAATACAACAAACGTAATTATTCAAGATTTCGATCATATTCCGCCGGAGCGATTCCGACGAAAGAACACGGATTAATCTCAATTAAAGCGCGACGAACTTTTCGTTTAATTCTATTCCGGATCAATCGAATCTAAATTCAACAATCCGATTTGATGAAATTGCATCCGATTTGCATGGGAAATGTCGAACAGCGGGGGGGATTCTGACTGCGCACCTGACGCAGTCGAACTTACGGAGGACAAATAACGCGCGTGTAAAAATAATTTGATTTCCGGTGAGATCTTTGGAGGAAACTACGCTTTTTAAATCGAATCTGCGGATATCCATCAATCGTGTCTGTAAACATTTAATGTCTAACACGAATCATTCGTGTAAAAGTGCAATGCTTTGAATAATATTTTTTTGGTAATTTGTTTTGTAGAAATATGTTAATTTTTGTAGAAAATATAATCTTCAATGGAAGCTTGGAATTGTTCGTTCTGAAATGAAAAGTTAGAGAGCTTTCATTTTATAAATTAATAACTGATTATTCATTTATATGCTTTTATATATCTATAAAATATACACTCGATACGTTTAATTTTTCTTAGAAATTTTAAAGAGTGTTTTTACGAGCGATTCGTTGAAAAAAATATTTAACGAATTTACCATTGAGTTTGTAACGGTTTAATAGGATTTTCTTTGTTTGATATTCTTCAGTGCAATTGAATGTAAAATAATAAGAAATATTATCGCTATTGAAAAACAGAATTTTCTTATCGTCTTTCGGTATAAATTTATTCCAACGTTTATTCTATTTTCCTTCACAGTTTTAAAACGTTGTTCACTCAAATTGATGCTCGAAGTACCTCGAGAAACGTTAACCGAAATATCCAATAAACTTCGAATTAATTTTAAATTTCTTCAATGCAAGTGAATACAAAAAATAAAACGAAAATACATTGAGCCAATTCAAAATAATTCACATCATATATCACTATTGGAAAAATGTAATTTTCATGTATATTTACAGCTCAAATTACTCTCGACACTCACTCAATTTCCGTTCTTGAAGTATCTAGAAGTAAGTTTATTGAAGTACCTACTAAGCTTCGTACTAATTTAAAATTTTTTTCCGTGGAAATGAATATGAAAAAATAAAGAGATCTTATTAAACCATTACAAGGTAAACAAGATTATATATCACCGTTGAAGACGGATTACATTTCCGTTATACATTTTTGCAGCTCATATTTCAATCCGACGTTTATCCACGAATAAAATGTACGTTCCGGAGGTATCGCTAAATATCGAACCAGGCCCACCGCCCGTCCGCGTACGCGCCCGTAAAAGTGACGTCTGATTATCGGTGTCACGTATCCGTGGCTCTGTCTTTAATTAATGAGCGCCTCGCGTCGGGGCGGTCACGTGATCGCCGACACGACGCGTTTCAATTATCTGCCGCGGCTCATGCAACCGGGAGGAAAAAAAAAGTAAATTTCTTCCAATATTGCGTGACTGTGCCGGTCGATTCGTGATTTCCTCAAATAGTACGAACAGTAATCTCGTCGGGATTGCCGTCAGTGCACGCGCCGCAGAACCCCGCGAAACAACTTTGTCTCCGCGGAAGCGAAAACAGCCCCGGACGCAATTTAAAAAGTGCACACCGTGATTACGCTGGGAGAAACGAGTTGTTTGGTGAGTTAACGAGTCCACCCCTCGGAATTCCCGGAATTTCGGTTGTGTTTCTTCGACATTCTTTTGTTTTGTCCCGTAAAGCTAAATGGGACAGGTTTCGCTGGTACGGTGTACTTTGACCCCTTCACTGTGAAAGACGCGCACGTGTAAAAAATATCAGCATATAGTGGATGACGGGCTGAAGCTTTTTTACATTTGCAGTTTGTCCATAGGACGCTTCGTTTCGAAAGTAAGAATTGGAAAGTTAGAAGTAGTTCGTTGCAAGAATTGAATTTCAGGAAAAAGGTCTTTCAAGTTTACAATTTTTATCTCCGAAAGTAAACGTCGTATGAACAAACTGTAAATATAGAAAAGTTTCGTTTTGTCATTCTCTGTAAGACGATATTTTTTTTTAAATTCAATTTTCTTTAAGACAACAGCAACAAGATCAGATCATTACGAGATCTCAGGAAAAAGGCCTCCTAAGTTTTCAATTTTTATCACTGGAACTGAACGTCGTATGAACAAACTGTACGTATAAAAAAGTTTCGTTTTGTCATTCTCTATAAGGTGGTATTTTTTTTTTTAATCGATTTTTCGACTGTTGCTTTGTTGTATCGTAAAACCTCAGGTGTTTCCGTAGCAGCAATTATTATGTAAGTTTCTCCTGTTGGGAAGTACGAGGAAAACCTAAAATCCTAGAACATATGTGAATTTGAATGAGGAAACATGTCGAATGATTGAAATAGGCGGAAAACACTTGGAACACCTCTCCCCGTCCTTCGATGCACGTCAAGCCACTCGCGTACTCGCAATTTTCGCTAAGGAAAAATTTGTTTCAAATCACTCCACGAACCACCCTTTTCAATGACCTCCAACATTTTTGGGACACCCTGTGATTCGTAGAAATTAAATTCTTGACTCGATAGTTGTGACACTATTATTTATTTTATATATTAAACGTTACGTCTATATAAAGTTGTAATATCATTTAATTTAATAAATGTTACACTTGATAGATTCATACTAATCAAATACTTCCCTCAATAATTCTAATGTTATTATTATTTGTGCAATTCTGTTTCCAGTATCAGAACCCTTGAAAAACAAACTAAAAAAAGTTTCTTCATCCCCAAAGATAAATTTAACAAATTTCAAATTAATCAAATACATTTTCCCCGATGAAAAGTTTATTCGTGACTGATTAGTCTAAAAAAATAATAGAACGAATGGGATCTAGACTACAACAGCTGTGTAACAGAAGTTAATTAACGTACAATAAACTATTGAAAGTTAATCTAAAAACAACTCGGTGACGGCATATTACTAGTTTCCTCCAACGAATATAGAAGCTGTTTATCTTTTATTCGTTACATAAGTAATTTTCCCTTTTCTGTCACCGTCGAACGAGATAAGGAGTTCGTAAAGTCTCAACGGGAATAACCGATTGCGCGACCGGCCGCGATAATTACTGCAATTATTTATTGAATAACGATTTCGCGATGCGCCGTCACGGACACAGGCTCGCACTCTCGCGTTTCAACGACGAGGAAAGCAGAGCCGAAGGAAGCGCGCTAACGAACTATATTGTGGACAAAATAAATCCAAGTAAACGCGAACGTGGATGCGCGGCAGTCGCGCGACCTCCGTCTTTCGGCCGGAAGGAAACTTGTTTATTTTATTTACTGTCTTCAATTTGACCGAACAGATTACGACGTACCGAAGGAAACGAAAATATCATGTACGGGGAACGAAACGTGTCTTTTTTCAAAATTTCGTTCTTCCTGCGAGACAAATCCAACTTCGGACAGCGAGATGTATGTACTCTGTCCCATAAATATACGAACCTTCCAAAGTATGACCGTTTCCCGGCTTCCTGTATGGACCTCCATTGAAATTTTACTTGAAATCGTCAAAATATATTTCAACAAACAATTGTGATCGATTATGATAAATTATTACCGGCTGCGTTGTAACAAAAATGAAAGAAACGGGGAGTAACGTCTGGAATAAAGCAAACAGATCTTTGCTCTCTAGATAGACTATATTTTTG
>NC_071981.1:3190632-3197504 GCF_026283585.1 Hylaeus volcanicus | reverse complement strand
TTGTACTATATAACCGTACTATAATTTACTATTATTATTATTATTATACATTAGAATACCTATATTAGTAGAATAGTTGACTGTAATTGACCATATATTTTTGAATTGAACATATACAAATGATACATATTATTTTACAATGTATAACATAATTATACCATAATTTTTATTCTGCAGCTATAACGTCTCAATGAATCGTCATATTGTTACAAAAATTGGCAGAGATACGTGCCCTGAGTCCGTACATTTAATTCGCGCGGCAATATTTTCTATCAAACGTTCACCAGCGAGAAAAAGAGCTTCCTAAGTACTAGCATTCATTCCAACTCGCAAGTTGGCGCTCCTCTTAATTGCGATTTTCACGGGACGCTTGTTCGCATCGCACGGAACACAGTTCGGGACGAGTCCGTCCGCCCCTTGGTTCCACGCCTTTTACATTTTCGTTTCCTTCGGACCGCGGGATCAACGGACTCGTTTCCGTTTCTTGTGATCAGTGGCCCGATTTTAAAGAGGTCGGTACCACCGCGCCCCCAGATGTAATCACGCCGGCACGTAAGTACCGAGGCGTTTCGTTTGGGTTCTCCTTACCGAGCCTAAGAAGGTTACCGTCGAGACATCTGTCCTTTCGACCGTTGGTAAACGTATCTTTCAGCAACCGAATGATGGAAAAATAAGGAAACAGAAGGGAAATGTTAACAGGCGGGCAATTTCGAGATTTAGAAAGTGATTCTTGAATTTTTTTATGGTTAATATTTCTGTGCTTTGAATCGAATATTGTTCGTTCAGGACAATAACGACACTTTGCTAATAAGGGACTCCGTTATTGGAATCTCAGTACCATTATTTCGGTAATGAATCATTGGTGTAGTATTAGTACAGTAATATTTATACGATAGAAATATTTGTGACCCAAATATGATCATTAGAATTCTCCATTCTATCTACGTAAAGTAATCGAATTTCTCCGGTGGTTCTGCTTGAAAAATTCTAAGAGTCAAAAGATTGAAAATACTGTTCGATACTGCAAGTTTAGGACAACATTTTGATTTTTGTAATTTTAGGTGAATCAGAGAGATGAAGGATCTACCGGCGTATATGTTGAATGACATAAAGGTGTCCGAACCGTCGACGAGTGCCTCGAATACTTCCATAGATTTCGACAGGCCGCAGTCGAAACGAAGCGTGTATAGTATATGCGTTACTGCAATCGATGTCGTTAACCATATACTCATTATATGCATGACGGCGTTCATTCTATCCTACACGGCAAAGTCCTTCGAAGTTATAGATCTTCACGTCACCCTCTGCACGTTAGGGGTATGTATACTAACAATAAACCGCAACCTAAATAAATGAAAATTTCTTCAACCCTTTCAGACCTGGCGTTCACAATCGAGGACGCATAAGATAATTCTTGGAAAAAGAATATAACCTTGGAAAAGTATGAAATAATTTTTATTTGAACTGTATTATTATTCACCAACTCTTGATGAATTTGATTAAATTATTAAATACAGCGTTCGATATTGTCGTCCCTACCAAAAAACTAACCCAGCCCGGAATAAAAAATGTTTAATTTCGCGCTGCCTCCGAAAATGTTGCATCGTATTTAATACGCTTCTGATGAGTAATAATGCGGTTTAAATATGTAGAAATTATTTCATTCTATTAAACTTCATTATTTCATTCTTTCACACTTTTAATGTTTCTCGAAGTCGGTCATATATTTTGTTTCTAAGAATTAATTTGATTTCTTCCATGGCAATTTTAGTCCAAGTCAACCCGAACAATAATTCAGGTCTGAAAGAGGTTAAGAAATCCGTGGCATGAGAAAGTTTTGGTGGTCAAAGCGTTGAGGAAGCTCGATTGGTCGCGGGAACGGAAGAAAAAGGTGAAGGGAATACTCTCAGGGCGAAGAAGTTCACGCAACCTTGCCCAAGAGTCTCCTCCGCAGTTCGAGACGATTGCACGCGATTCAAATTGCTCCATTTATTTTCCACTTACACACTTGGACGCACCTATACACACACGCAGATTCAGTCTGAACGCCTCGCGAAAGATCGAATTTCAAGAATGACCGCGCGACTCTCTCCCCTAGGAGGGAGACAGAGGGTAACCGAGGTGGCCAAAGAAGTTCTAACGACTTGGCCAAACGACTCCGAACTTCCAACCCCTTCTGACGGACTCGATCTTACCCCTTTCAGTACGTCCTACTGATGTCAGAGGCCATTGTCGTCCTGGCTGGTGAAAGCATCTTGACGAACTTTCTGTCGCGTCGTGCCAAGAGCCACATCCACTGGATTCTCCAGGTCCTAGGGCTGATCTGCATCATCGGTGGTGTGGCGGTGATGTATCGAGCGAAGAAGAACATTCATTTCAGCACTATTCACGCGAAACTGGGTATCGCCTCGTTGGCCATCACGATCTTCCTGACCATCTGCGGTTACCCGGTCCTCGTCGCTGCGAAACTACGAAAATTGATCCGACCGGTGATCATCAAATTCGGCCACAACTTGTTGGGCATCGCCTGCTTCGTGATTGGAATGGCCTCGCAATGTACCGGCCTTAATTATTCCACGATGGAAGAATACTACAAGGCTCGTCATAGCCGGGTGGTTTCCATAATCGTCACTGCCCTCATCACGATACTCACGTTAAGGGGCGCCTTGGTGTCGCTCTCCAGACAGTTCGTGGCGATGTTTAAATAATTGAGGAAATTTAGAGAGAAGAATTTTTAGATTCGCGGTGGATCGAGCAACGATGACGTAATGATTAAGTATTAGGTCGTCCTGTAAGTTCGTTCTGTAGGATGAGGCAATATTTAACCGTTTGACTGCTAAGCAATTCTTGCAAGAACGCGCGAAAACTGCGGGACATATTTTCACTTGATGTTGTCAAAGACATTGTCAAGACACACTGAAACTCGCAGCGGAAACGGTTAATGAAAAAACTACAGAAATTTTATAGTGACTGTATAATGACGTCAGAAACGTAGGAAAATATTGTAAAACGAGAGAAATTACGCTAAAGGGTATCTCTCGTATATTAATTCGAGTAACAGAAAAATAAGTGGCATGAATTTATGGGACGACCTAATATTAATGACTGTGGCGCAGAGTCTATGCTACTGTGGCTGTCTAGGGCGGGCCTATTCTACTGCGGCTGTTAGCGCGTAGCCTGTGGTACTGTGGCTGTCTAGCGCGGGGCTATTCTACTGCGGGCGCTCCACCGGCGCCACGGGATACTCGCGCTCTTGTTCGGACTTTTCTTTTAATATCTCCTTAACGAAGCCTCGGACAATATTTTCGCTAAGGAAAATACCTTGTTTCAAATCACCTCCCGAACCACCCTTTTCAAGAACCTTCAATATTTTCGGGACACCCTGCATTTATAGTAAAAAAGGTTCCCCTTGTAGTGTAATATGATCCTAATCTTTTTTCTAACCTTATTTTCCTAACCTTTTAATATGATCCTAAGCTTTTTTTCCTCGGACCTCTTTCTCTTTCACTCTCTATCCTTTTTTACACTCGATTCAAATCTACACTCGAGTCAAATTTACATTTCTATGTAAATAAACACAGAATAGAAACCTCGACTGGATAGATGCAATGTTTATGTCCCGATTTTCTTGCATTCATCCAGCCTTTACTGTAGTTAGCTGTTCCTCTGCTCGTATATTAAAGTGCCAACGATCCTTCGGAACTTATCAAGTCGTAACGTATGAAACGTCCGTTTCCTAGGAAGGTCAAAATAGAAACGCCAACGCAGGAACTGGCCGCCATCACAATCTATCTTTCGAGTCCTTTTGACTTTACCCGGCGTCCAGGTCGGGTGATCTTTCATGTTCCGTCGTGGACCGACCTAGATCTAAAGTTGGACTTCTCGAACCACGCCGTCCACCTTCCGCCGTAGCTTTTCCTCGTTCTTTACGTTTGAAAGCAATATAAGGTGCAAGCGTGGACATCTTTAAGGTCTTTTACACCGAGGAGCCGTGTTTTTGATGTTTCTTAACGAAATGGTATATCATGGTATATCAAATCGGTGGCTCGTTCATTTACTTCGACGAACAAAAACCATTAGTTTAATATTTAATCTAGTAATTAATCGTTGCTTTTTCTTCTTTTCTTTTTGAAAATTTACAGAACGGCGGCCACTGATCGTTAATTTACATTATAAAATAAGGAGAGAAAATCTTGAAAATCTCTTAATAAGAAGCGTGTTCCCTATTTCCTTCGGCACCAAGTGTCATTGCCTTTATTTTTAGGATATCTCGGAAACTATTCGTCGGATTAACTTGAAATTTGCAGGGAATATTTTCGAGATATCATACTTTAAGAAAACGCGAAAAGAATCCTTAAATAAATACGATGGTATCGAAAGTCCTCCGCACGTTGGCAGCGGTAGATAATGCATCTAGTCGTAAGCGAAGTGAGAAACGCGTTCTATGAACAAATATTTATGCGTTTATAGCGACTGTAAATATGAAAAGAAATGTATAAGGAAGCGCAGAAAATCAAAAATGTATAAAATATCAATATTAAAATATTCGTTACAGTGTTTAGAAGATAAGAGATACTTTTATTTTAACATTTCGTTATCTACGTCTACAGAAATATGAATTTGCGGACATTCGCAGTTTATTGACGATAGATTATTGCTAGATTTCGTAATGTTACGTGAAACGCCTCTCGGTACACGGGGAAATCCCTTCTGCATTGGAAAACACGTGTTGCGTGAGTGATCAGAGCGTATAATCAAAGCGTAGATATACAGAGCAATTAGGGGACCATCAGGGGCTCAGTGTAGTTGCGTGGAGTCCAAGACGAGATGAAATTTGGAGACACCGTCTAAAAGAAGAAGAGAGAATGGTTAAATTCAATCTTATTTTTTTGGAACGACTAATCGAACAAACTATGTAACACAAGAAAGTTGATCGACTCGTTAGAAACACTAAGAATAATTTAATAATTCTTACTGTTAAGTATACTACTCTAAAGATCAAAATTAATCGTTATTTTTCATCATCGTTATTTTCAGCATCCGGTCTCCAGTAAATCGAAATCGATACACCCATCTATCTACGCTATTGTGCCGCGACAAGAGCGATTATCGTCAATTGTAATTGTCCGCCAGGTGTGCCATCGCTGTTCTCGATTAATTAGAACAATCGTCGCGAAACGATAAGAAAATTGCCCGCGATCGGTTTTGTCTCGAGACGCCTTCGCGATCGCGTCGCTCGTGCGAAGTACATATACATATATTCCAACGTGTATACGGACGTCGAACCGTTTTATCGGTGCCGTCGATAAAAAGCGAATTTAATTAACGTAGCGCGTCGAACGCGAGTCTTTCGCGCGGCAATCATCTTGCCGGGGCGATTAACACGTTCGTTGAACTCGATAAACCGGACGCCACCGATGGAAGCGTTTCCGCGTTTCGCTGACATTCGTGTAATGATATTTATTCGCAAGCGATACTGATTGCCGCATCGGGAGGCGTAGACGAGCGGCGTTTCTACCAGCTCGCTCCCATAGTCATGTCCACGTGCACGCGCGTCGAACACACGTTCGCGTTTAAGTAAACACGCGAACGATATTTACACGAATCAAATGCGAGTGCATTAATTAGAATATCGAATACGAGACCCGGATCGTTATACGAGATGGACGGACTCTTTTCATGGAGAGGCCGAAACGGATTCTCGGTTTCCACTCGGAGCCGTGGGCAACTTGACGAAATTAATTTCATACGAAACGTTTGTTCGCTGCCTAATCGATGCGACCTAATCCGCGCTGACGTTATCGCATAATGTCGAGGAAAAATCGTACGCTGAATTTCTCCATGCGTCGCGCTTTGGCTGCTTTCGAATTAAAGGGGAGCGTTCGGTGCCTCGAAAAATTGATTTTCCTTGGATGTCTTGACGGAAGCTAGGTATTCGACAGGGTCAAATGTGGGTCAATTAATAAAGGTATGTTGTACTATTATAGCAAGGTACTCTAAAATCGTAGAAATAATCGTACGTTATAGGAATGCGTCTAATAAATAATTTATGTATTACATATTTCAATGTTTCATGATAATCGATACATACATTTCATGAATTTTATAAATTAATGTCTTGAGGGATATTGATACATTTCTACGTTTGCTTTTGTATCGAAATTATTGTTATTTAGGATCGCAATATCGTTTAGAAATAAAATATATATAATATTAAAGTGGGACACTTATTATACTTTGAATAAAACGAACTATAACAAATTTTTATTGCAGGAAATTTAAAACTCAAGATTTATCTGTCAAGAGGTGAAAAGTAACCACGCGACACTTAGAAACGTAACATAAAATTAATATCTCTCAAGAAATTATTGTTTATAATTGTACACTCTTTGTGTATTGCAATTATTATCGCATTTCTGTGAACTCAATCTATGACTACTATACTACAATATATTAATTTACTGTAACCGTCATTTCATTTTCTTTGAATTGCATGTTCTTTGTTTTCATTGATTTAATTTTCTGAAAACACGTTTCTTCTTTGAAGATTGAAGACATATGAAGTTCTTAAAAAAATATATATAATTAATAATTTCTAAAATACATAGAAAATACATGTTTTATATATCATAATTACAACACACTATAGTTTAGAATAACGAATATTGAGAATGTATATAATATATACTATAAAAATATAAGAAATATATATTGGCATCACTGAATGTTGAACACATGCACATAGTACGTACTATGATCGAGAAAACGTGAGATAAAAATTGCGTTTTCATATCATGGAGAAAATCGGGAGCTTTTCCATTTTTTAAGGGCTAAAACGGCGGATTAGGGTTGGCTATATTTTTTAAGAAAAT
>NC_071981.1:3185934-3190622 GCF_026283585.1 Hylaeus volcanicus | reverse complement strand
CGTGAGATAAAAATTGCGTTTTCATTTCATGGAGAAAATCGGGAGCTACTCCATTTTTTAAGGGCTAAAACGGCGGATTAGGGTTGGCCAGCCCGTTGCGTGCGAACAATAATGGCGCATAGTCCGCGGTAACGGTAACGGTGTTGTCCAGACCATTCGAACTCGCGGGTAAAAGCGCATCGAATTGCCCTCGCTTTATCCCGTCCGTTTTGTTTTTACTCCATTTTCAAGTGGGAACAATCCGTCCCCCGTCCCCGCGGCCGCCCGCCAGCCTCCCTTTGTTCCAGTTAATTTGTAATTAATTTGCCCGGCACGTTTCAGTGGTTACACGTCGGAATAGGTTTGGCGGAACTTTTTGCGCGCTGGAGCAAGAACAACGCCGTTAAAGTTGTATCTGTTGCCCCGGTTCGGTCGTTAGTCTTCGATTCTTTCGGCGTTTTGACTGTCGCGTGAAAATAACGACCGATAAAGAACGTAATCCTCGCTTTCCATCAACCGGTTCTATGGAATTCTGCAGATTTTTGAAACGGTAGATAATTAAGGAATACTGGTTCGATTTGATCTTTGGACTAACCGTTTTTATAAAATATTGCAGATTTTTGGAACGATTGAAAATTAAAGAATTCGATCGGTCTTCGATCGAGGTCCGATTTGGTCTTCGGAGTAATAAACAGTCACGTGTGTTCTGGGATCGATTATGGGACATGAGTTATTCATTGTGAAAGTTGTGTTAGTTGCATTACTTGAAGCACCTTGAAAGAAAAGTAAGATAAAAAATAATTCTATAATATTAAAGTAGATAGTGTAACTGTTGAAATCTATGTAGGGATATATACAGGGTGCCCCAGAATTAGTGTAAGAACCGGAAAGGGGTGAGACGATTCTGAACCACAACTTCCTCTGCTTCGTTTTTGAATTATTAACAAAAAACCACGGACCAATCACAGTGCCCGAATTGCGCGCACTACTCAAGCTCTGTGATTGGTCCGTTCGAAAGTTTCGAATACCGTGAGACTCGTTACCAGAAAAATTTTCCATTCATCCCTGAAAAAATTCAATTATGTCCCTTTTTACGGATCGTCTTAGATACGGCTTCCCCTAAACGATACTCGTAAAATACACCTGCAATCACGGTTTTAGGCTGGCCAATACTGATACGGTTTCCATGGACTTGGCGCCATTATTGTTCCCGCGCGACGGGCTGGCCCAATCCACCGTTTTTCCCTTAAAATATATTCAGCAACCTTTGTTCCCGCGGGGTCATTCCTTTTTCACCGCTCGATGGCTCCGTCGAACGAACGATTTATGCTGATGCATTTACGGTCGTCGGGCGACCGCGTCATTGTTTAACGCTGGACGGCGTCACCGTCGTCGTTGTCCGTACACGTGCATTGTATCTGAAATTGTGACGTAGGCTGTGATCACGTTCGAAAGAACAATACCGACGCGAGAGGAACTCTGGTGGAGATTGGCAGTCGCGAGTTAATACTCTCTGGGATTATCGTCCATCTCCCACAACAACGTCTACAGGCTTCTCCAAAAGAAGATTTTAATAATTTAATGTGTTGCATATTAAAAGTGTTGCCAGGTCATGGTAAGATATCTTTTTCAATTTTTAATGACGTTACCTATCTTGCTACTTATCGCTACAATATGTTCAGATATGTTTCTTTGGGAGTCTTTATTAATCATTCGAACACTTTACGTAAATATAATACGTAACAAAAATTCTCATCGTGAGTCAGACGATCGAAGAATTAAGTTAGGTTTCATTCGTTTTGCTTTACCTACTAGACGCACTATTTTTAATTATTAATTAATACAGTGCGGTTGTATTAATAGTATTGAAATAGAATAAATGTAAAAATAAACGTGAATCTAGTAGATAGAATAAAACAAATGAGACCAAATTTATCCTTCAACGTTTTGGCTTATGAAGCCAATTTTTTAAATAATTTCATATTAATTATACATTCATAGATAAGGACACCACTATATTTTATTTGAAAAATATGGATCTATATTTTATGGTCAGCGATTAAAGCAGTGCGAATAACTTTTGCGAGTGACCGTACCAAAATTCGCGAAAGTTGATTAATTAGTGTCGATGTTTTTAGCGACGTCAGTCAAAAAGGTGTTCCGAGAAAAATGATATTGAAGCGAGAACGCGTCAAGCGACGATTTCATCCTGGCAGGACTGTACCACAGCTTGCTATTGAAATTCAGTGATTACTTTAACGATATCACGTCTTACGCAAGCGGAGAACGAGGAAAAAAGGTAAACTGAGTCACGTTTGTACAGGAACCGGCAAGCAAATGCTTTGCATGTGCCGTGGTTCTCCAACTTTTGCCAGAGCACGGTTACTTTTCAATTCGCATAACTTTGCGAATTTTTCGAAATTCAATCTAATACTTCAGGAACATGTTTCTAACACCTGAAACTTCGGGCAAATATGAAGGGAAAAGATCGACGTTTCAGAACTGCTTAAAGGGGACGGCGTGGGTGCTGTATTAAAAAGTAAAGGTGCAACTTTGCAAAATATCTTTCAGCAGGCCAATTATGAAGAAAATTTTAGACAATTATGCTCCGTAATATAATTCTGCAAGCCTTGTATTTCTATATATTTATTATTCTCTTTTTATTGTATACTTTTATTATATATGCCCGCGTATCATATCGTAGAATTTGGATTTATTGTAATGTGATAATTATAGAACTTCGGAATATACAACATTTTTTGTAATTTTTTTTTTTATTCGATGTTTTTATTTCCATGAATATTTTCCAATAAAATTCTCACAAAACATTTATGTAATATAACATTCATGAATTATAACGTCGAATAGTCGATGTTAATATTTCAAAAAATTACAGATACTCATTCCTAAGGAATGTGGAGGTGACGGGATGTTGATATTTAAGATTGTCAGGCGTGGGAGTAGGCAAAATTATTTCATAAATTTTCCATGAATATTTTCCAATAAAATTCTCACGAAACGTTCACACAATATTGAACAGTAGACGTTTAAATGTCAAATTATTCATTTCCAGGGAATGTGAGGATGAAGAAGGGTTGATGTTTAACATTTTCGAGCACGAGTGGCTCTTTAGCCAGAGGATCCTCTTGACCGCGAAAAATGTCAGATCTAATAACGGATCGAGTTGTCGGCTGGTAAAGCATTCTCAGAGGAACTTTGTAGCAAACGAGAGGCGTCTACATCTCGTGAAAAGAAGCCGGAAATCATTTCATTCGTTCTCAAAGTGCGCGTTACACCGCTGCTAAAGTTTGACCCATTTTCCAAATCACCTAGTATGTCACGCAACGACATAGGGTCCGCGGTTAGCGAAGGGATGAAGTTCCATATGTACTCCAGAATTCGATGAAGTTTGAATTCACTCACTGGTTCAAGAAGAACTTAAAAATAATAGCACCCTGAGGTCTCAGTTAACCCTTTGCACTCTAGGGGTGACTCTCAGTCACGATTAGGTTTCACGCAGCAAATCTACCAGCAATAATGTTTCTTTAGGTTTAATTTCTTTGGACCTAGAAGTGTCAATAAAATCTAGATAGCTTAGAATTCATGGCAATAGGATGCTAAGATACGTCTCGAGTTGCTGTTAGATACCAGAAAAAAAGGCCTCGAGTGCAAAGGGTTAATATGCACGATGCAGACTTGATCCTCGAGGTCCTCAAATATCTTTTCTATGCGAAAGATCACGACGAATCTAATATCTCATTCGATTCAACGCACGGTGGAAGTGGGCGCGATTTATTACTACACCTAATATCTAATTTTTATCCGATTAAATCCCTTCCGCGTGGATCGCCGTGCGGAAATTTAATATTTCATCAAGGATTACGCGATCCTCCTTGCGCCGGTTGAACGAATATCCCATAATATAGTCAGCCCCCAGGGCCGCCTATACTCGAAACCGCACTTATCGGAGGGAATGTCTGGCCAAAACCAATGAGAAATTTCCTACCGTTAATTCCCCGGTTTGTCCTTCCTAGGATTAACAATGTACATTCCGTACTCGCGGTACAGCGAAATTTCCGTATCGTTACTAGCCCGTGCTGTGCGCGGGGGATAGAACGCAGTTAGGTTCGATCGGGGCCGAACCACGGAATTTCGTCACGCGCTGGCGAACCGCCGGAGTCGTAGCTGCAAAGCTGCTTCGTTCACTGATTATAAAAGTTGCCGCGATTTTAGTTGAACGCGAGTAGCGACGGAATTGAACGTGATACAAGTGGAATTGAACGATATTATTATGGGTAGATCAAGGGTAGTCATTTGAAAAAGATGTTTGACGGTTTCAAGGTTCGATTCCTTGTGGTTGATATTAACTGAGACTTCAGGGTGTAACCAGCATGATGCGGGGTGGGTGTGTATTGATATTGAGGTGATTGATAAGGTAATTGAGTTAGGTGGTGATATTGACGACTGAAATGTTTGTGATATTGGTAATTGATAGGGGAATTTGGATAGTGGTGATAAATTGACATTGATGTTTGATGCAGCGGTGATTCGTTGGTATTGGTACTTCACATGGTGATTGGTATAGTGGTGATTCAGTGATATTGGTAGTTCACATGGTGATTGATATAGTGGTGACACATTCATATTAATAAATGATATGTCGGTGGCACACTGATATTGGTGATTGATATGGTGGTGATTCATTGATG
>NC_071981.1:3182784-3185924 GCF_026283585.1 Hylaeus volcanicus | reverse complement strand
ACATGGTGATTGATATAGTGGTGACACATTCATATTAATAATTGATATGGTGGTGGCACACTGATATTAGTGATTGATATAGTGAGAACCCATTCGAACGAATAAATATTGAATTCAGTCGAAAATGATCGAGAATCGATCCGAACCCCTGTTTTTTCCTTCTCCGAGAAATGGAACAGTGATTTCCCTGTGACTTGTTAATCAAACGAACGGCGCAACGATTGAACAATATCGAATCGGTCTTTTAAGTTTTATTCCCGACAATCTCACGCGCAATATATTCGTTATCCCCTTGATTAACATACGTCATAGCGCGTAATAAACGCGCTTTGTACGTTGCCAACTGCGAGGCGATATTGCCGTCGACCGGATTCATTTTTTCCTCGTAAATCGGCCTCCTCGTTCGAACGCCACCCCTATACATATGCATGCAGATCGAATCTCGTCATAGTTATCGTTCGTCCGGCCGCAGTATCGGCCGGAATCAATTAATGTAAATCAAAAGCAGCGAACGAAAGCGCAATCGTTGCCGACTCCAGGAGGAATTGGCTATATACAGTGGCCCGCAAAAGTTTCTCAAAATGACAGACTTTTTACTTTCGCATTTCGAAACCGTTCTGTTTCACACGGAGTCGTTCGACCGTCTTGATCTTTCGATAGCCTGTCGTTAACCAAATAGCGACGAATCAGCTGTTCCGAAAAATCAATATATCGATTCGACGTTGACACGACAAAGACAGAATTAATATATTTCTCGTTTCACTCATGTCGAATTCATTTGTCTTAACCCATTGACAGGGTTCCCCGCATACTTGAATACAATTCGCTCGATTTCCTCCTCTTTTCTCAAGAGGAGTCAACGAAATAATCGTATCGAGCTGCAGTTGTTCAGTTTTTCAAAGACCTTTGACCGAAAACGATCGAGCTCATCAGACACGGTTCTGATCAAAAAGTTTTCGTGTTGAGGTAAACGGACGCGATATCAGACACGGTTCCGAATTAAAATCACGTATCAATTGGTCGTTAGAATCCTTGATATTCGGCTTGTTCTGATTGTACAGCATTCAACGTAAGATTGATTGACTGAGGTCGATCATTGAGACTTCGTCAACCATCTCCGTTTTCCATAATCAGTCGAATAGTGCCGAATAATCTTTGGATTCAGCCAATTGATGTATCGAATTACTAATGATTGGTCGAATAGAGTTCAACACGGAACTCAACCAATTATTTATCGTTCTCGACGTGCGTTGGTCGAAAAAGAGTCGTAATATCGAGACTCAACCAATCGTCACGATTTCGAAATTCATACATCAAGAAAACGACGCGTCTAGGGCAGGAATTGTCAGATGCAGCCCTACCGATGAGTCTACTGACAATTCCGAGACGAAACGCACGCACTCCGTAAATTCGATCCGTTTGAATCAATCACTCAATATTAATTTGCCGAGTGATAATCCGATTGTTTGTATCTTTTAAACATTTTTAGAAGTAAAAGTATGCAACAGTAACTGATATTCAAGGATCTATTTTTGTCCAGGACTTTCAAACCATCGATCCTTTTTTCTTGCATTTTCTCAAAGTCGAAACCTTTAAAAATAAATCCGACAAAGGATTTCGTTGAATTCTGAAAATTCACATCGAACTGATAATTAATCAAAATTGAGTTAAAAATCAGGTTTGGAATGTGAGGTGAAAAATCTGTCTGCTTAGAAACTTTTGTACGCCACTGTATACAGGAAGCGGGGCGATTCGTGATACAATCAAAAGCGGAGGGCGGTTCCTCGCGTCCAAATGAAACGAAGGATATATAAATTTTTTTTTTCCTGTCGAGATCAGTTCTTTTTCGAGAGTTCAGCTGTGAGAGTTTTGCTGACCGGTTAGTCTTTTGTCGACTCATTTTAATTTAATTTCTTTTTAAAGGAAGGAAAGATTACATTAAAAAAAAAATTGAGTCACTTTTAAGCAAACCTAAAGTTATTTCATTTATCATTCAGAAAAAAATGTTGTTACTCCATAGTGATTTTCGTATTTGTCTTTAGAAGCTTTGTTAAAATTTTTGTGAAATGATAATTGAAAAATAAAAACAAGAAAAGATTGATATGGGGGTGAAGGTATTAATTTGTCCTTTTTGCATTTGTTTATGTTTGAATATAACGTAATTGAATATATTGAATCTTCAAATTGCGGTCAAGTTTCCAAAGTGCGAGTAAACTATGCAAAATTTTGCTGAACAACGTAAGCTATAATGTTTGTTTGCTTTACAGCATGATACGCTCACTTATAACCGATAATTTAGGTTCTGCAACTTTGGTGTATTGATCCTGATGCATGATACTCGTATAACAAGATACTATTTTAACAATACACAGTCGTCCTTTGCCATTGATTACAAACCATGCTATTATCGGTAAGGGATGTTTGCCTCTTTCTACAATGCAGCCTGGGAGATACTGCTTTCCAACTCTTCTCTGCACAAACATACTTCTGTTTGTACAGATTCCAATGGGCAATGTCCACAGAGCAGAGGATTTCACAAAAATTTTGTTCTATTCCACCTTTCTCTCCCGAGAAAACAAAAATATATTCCTTTACTTCCTGTGCAATTTTTAATTAAACGGCATTGCAATTTTTATGAGTAACATTAGTCACGGTTCATAATAATTTATTATTAATCTTTCCACTGTCTTTGAAATAAGGATTTTCAAAATTTTCAGTACAGCTTTCAAAAATATATGTAAAGAAATTTTCTAATACAGAACAATAATTTTCTAAACACGATCTTTTCACTGTCTTTGAAATAAAGACTTTCAAAATTTTCAAAACAGGACAGCTTTCAAAAATGTATGTAAAGAAATTTTCTAATACAGAACAATAATTTTCTAAACACGATCTTTTCACTGTCTTTGAAATAAAGACTTTCAAAATTTTCAAAACAGGACAGCTTTCAAAAATGTATGTAAAGAAATTTTCTAATACAGGACAATAATTTTCTAAATACAATCTTTCCACAGTTTTTGAAATAAAGACTTTCAAAATTTCCAAAACAGGACAGCTTTCAAAGATGTATGTAAAGAAATTTTCTAATACAGGACAATAATTTTCTAAACACGATCTTTTCACTGTCTTTGAAATAAAGA
>NC_071981.1:3179980-3182774 GCF_026283585.1 Hylaeus volcanicus | reverse complement strand
AAATGTATGTAAAGAAATTTTCTAATACAGAACAATAATTTTCTAAATACAATCTTTCCACTGTCTTTGAAATAAAAAATTTAAGAAAATTTAAGAAGGTATTCTACATCAATCTTTTGAGTTCGTTCATCTTTGGGAACTCGCTGTTGAAGACAAAATAAGTCAGAACGACGTTAAGTATGTTAGAACTGGGAACTGTCTTCCAATTTCAAAGTGAAATATTACGAGAAGTAAATGTCCCGGAGATGATGAATACAATTTTGATCCATTTGGGTACGAGGACGGAAAATGGAGATACTGTTGGAAGTGGTAAGAGCGACCACACGATGATTTATACTTAGTGCATGAATTGTGCGACCTTGAAAGAAATCTATGAAAAGACACGTGGCCTTCCTATGGGAAAAAGTTCTCTATCTCTGGCCCGAGGGAGTAGTCTGTTTAAAAAAGCCCAAATTCAGACTGTATTTTATTACACTGTTTGCAAAATAAAAAGAAAAAAATGTACATTCAATACCAGTATTTTTTTCTTATGTATTTTAGCCCACTAAACTCGAAAATCGCAATGAAAAATATTTTTATGTGTGGGTTTTCGAGTTATGAATTTTTGAATTTTTTTTTCGATTTTTTCTCGAAAACTAATTCCTAGACAAATTTTTCATTGCGATTTTTGAGTCCAGCGGCTCAAAATACATAAGTAAAACATAGTGGAATTGAATTTACATTTTGACTGTAAACTAGTGTTATTAATAAAAAAAAAAAAAAATGTACAGGTTTTTAATTAGCTGCACGAAATGAGCCATTCATTAACGAAAACATGTTTTTCTCCATATCTCTATATATTTTCATAAAAGGGATATCAGCGTATTGGAGGGAATTTTCTGATGAAAACGAATTCAAACTCGACCTCATTCGAACTGTTTCTAATTATAGGTAATTGGAATCTTTCCGTACGCGAATCGGATATACCGTGTAAATAAAAATAGGCGGAATGAGACCGTGTTTCGGCTCGTTTTCATCGGTGGAAGTGTCGTCAATGCGTTTGTATTATATAATCAATATGCCATTTTATCGAATCATCTTGAAAAATATAAAATTTCTTATCATCGTTAAGGATATTCAATTACGAATATTCGCGAGGGATGTTCTTTATCAAAAATTTCCTTTACGCGAGTAGCATTTTACCGAAACATATTTTCTATTATTTTATGTTCACAGTTTATTCGTAGGACTATTCAAAATTACGATTCGCGACAAAAGAAAAGTCCTTCTAGGAAAATATCCGTTCCTGGAAAATTTACACCATGCTCGACCGTGCAACGAATCATGTAAGCCCCGTATGTACAAGCCACCGAAGTTTAGGTCCGATATCGGGCGACACGTACACAAGATTACACGGTGGTCGGGGTGGCTCGATTGTGCGAGCGTTTGAATTATGTTCGCGGGACCACAAGTATGCCGGACGCTGGCACGATAGCGGTGTCGCCAAATGAAACGGTTATGTTTCATTTCGGCCTAACCGGTGGACCGATGCTAATGGAGCAATGTCAATCGAAGGCCGGAGGACGAACGACAGCTGAAAGGGCACGAGAGGGGTTGGTACGGGGTGGTTTTGCGATGGTGGAAGGCGAACACGCGAATCCAGTGAAACTTGCTTCTTATTGATACTAATTATATTTCTTACAGATAAGAATGCAACGTTGTGAATGATAACTTAATTTGAAAAGTATTTATCGAAGAAAACTATTCCATGTTTCCCTAAAAATGTTCCCAGTTATGGATTTGATATTAAAAATTTTAGTAATATTTTGAGGAGGACAAGAATAAAAAACGATCTATTAGTATTGGCTAGATGCAGATAGTAAATTTTCGACGAAAGTACATTATTTTGATTGCGTCGTTAAATTTGATATCGATACGCGCTGGTATCGAATATTAAAATCATTTCGACTACGTATTCATTAGTTCGGTATTAATATTGTTTCTATCAATTCACATATGTCATCAAATCTGCAATGTTCACTCCGCATTAAAGAGTTAAATAAACCTTTCACCTGCCGCGATAAAGACAATATTGAATAAAACCACATTAATAACCTACACCATGCATGTTTTAATTAATATATTTACGAAAATACTCTTTCATTTGCGCAATTATTCCGACGAGAAACGTATGGGGTGCTCGTCTCCGTTAATTACATCACGCGAATTAATTTCGATATCGTATGACCATAAATTGCGCCGATATTACTTCCCGTCGGAAAGTATAAACATTGTAATAACGGCAACGTGTCGTTTATCCGAAGTTACATTTCTATATGTACGTGAACGTTTTATGTAAATGCTCCAGTTGCATTAATCATCGTAAATCCACAGACGATTTGTAACTTTGAACAAGTGGTTGTATCTGATATTTCGGGAACGTTGGAGGAGATTCGTTACTTTCAGGGATGACCTGACGCTTTCGAAGCCAGTTAGCTATGAGAAAGCGTACGGGGGATGGTCGAGAGGGGAGGGATGGATGATTTTGGATCAACGCCAGATTTTAACTTCGAACGCATTTATTCAGTTGTTTCGTAGGTGTATGCACTATCCGCACAGGGGCGAAGTTAGGCTCGTCGAGACCCGAAGATAATTAATTTAAGAGGATGCAGTAAGAAATAGGAATTATTTAGTTGAAACGATGATTCGAATGATTCCTGTAAAATAATTAATGGGTAATTGTATTTCCAAGTATGTAATTCATCTTGACAATATCTCTTCTTAAACAGTTTCATTTGTTCTCCCATGTTTTTCA
>NC_071981.1:3178057-3179970 GCF_026283585.1 Hylaeus volcanicus | reverse complement strand
GTATTTAAAATTAAAAGATTAAGTAGCAATGGTATATGTATATATATATATACCATTGCTACTTAATCTTTTATACATATATATATATATATATATATATATATGTATATGTACATGTATATGTATATGTATATGTGTATGGTATATGTTCTTCATGGTATATGTCTTTATTTTTATGAAACTCTTGTAATAACAATAAATAATAATACATAATGTTTCGATTCTACATCAACTTGATATTATATTACTATTGAATAAATATTAAAAGTGATAATAATAAATCATAACAAAAGATTAAATTAAATCAATATTAATTCATTGTTAAACCATTATTAAAATCAATAATATTATAATAAACATATCGTAATAATAATTTTCTAATTAGACAATAACGTTACAATACAATAAAGTTCAATGTCCCCGAAATAAAAATCCCAGCAGAAATTTAACAATGCACGTTTTCAAACAGTATCTCGAAATCAAAAAGGTCGCTAAAAGAGGAGCTTTTCAAGGCCTCAGGTTGGAGCTTCGTTGGTTCCATGGTAGATTTCGTCCCCGTATTCAACGTTTCCCTGGAAAATTCGAACGCAACGATGCAACGGTCCGATAGTTTTCATTCGCGACGCTTTCTCTGTTCGCGTGACAGAACACTCGTGGCCCTCTTCCGTTGTAACGACGGAGAAATAGATTTAACAACAGGAAATGGGACGTATAAATCATTTATACGCGTATAATACTTTTATAAAATAAAATACACGCGACGTGTCGCCACGCAACTGTCGCCAGTGTCATTTCCTTTCGTTTTCAGAGTTCTACTCCCCCAAAAAATGGTTTTTCGTTGCAACGCGGGCGTCAATCAGAGTCACATTTACTTTTTAACAGACCGTGTAATCGCTATGTTTCGCGTAACGTAGAAACGTAGATCCATGTGGACAACGATGATTTCACAAAAAAAAAAAAAAAAAGAAAAACAGAAACTGGCAGGAATGAAGAATATCAATTTACATACATATTATAAAGAACGGTTATAAATATGAAATTTTTTAATTCGTTTTGGCAGAATTTAAATTCATGCACACGGCTGTCGCAATTATTTGTACCGGGAACTTATTCAATTGACTCTCTTTATTCTTTTCGCGCACGAACAGTAGTTGGGTACTATGCAGTACGAATAATTGTATGTTGCGTGTTTAATTGTTGTTAATATATGAATATGCAGGGTCAATCGAAGCAGCACTTTTTCTAGTTAAAAGCAAAACTTTTACGTGTATGAATGTTACGTATTACATTTAATTTCTGTAATATAATTAATTTGCTAAATAAAATTTGCTCTCAATATTTATTTACGATCTATGAATCTGTTTAGGATCTGGTATCTGTCTGTATCTGTATATATATATTTACTTATAATATTTTAATATTCCATTTCACCTAGATCAAAGTGGATCATCATATTCGAGACAGCCTTTATGATATCAAACACTACATTTCTCACGCTAATCCAGTTCTCATCGTTTCGCTCATCGCTGAACTTTCCATTTAAAGCAGAGCTCTAGCAATCTTTGTCGTTCGGTAATCTTCATGCTGCCTTTCCTTTGGTTTGTTCAACACGTTCAACGCTTCCCTGAAACGCTTACCTTAATAACCGTAAATTCGCAAACCTTAATACTCGTGAAATTCCGAATGAGATTAATATCACTGGAAATACATTTGTCCGGGGAAAATTTCATTCGCGAAATGTTATTTATGACACGCAACACCTAGGACAATTTATCATAAATAAAACGGAGTCGTATGATTTACAAAAATTGAGGCGCTATTTTTACTAAATTAGTCAATTTTTTTTCTAGAAATATTAGTGTCGATAAATTACTCGAATTTCAGGTGTATTTTACCACCACCACTCTGAAAAG
>NC_071981.1:3175010-3178047 GCF_026283585.1 Hylaeus volcanicus | reverse complement strand
TATGATATGAAAAAGAAAAAGAAAGAAAATTTGAAGAATTTAGATTTGAAAACATTTTTCTACAAATATTAGTGTCGATAAATTTCTTGAATTTCGGGTGTATTTTACCACCACCACTCTGAAAAGAAAGGATGGAATCCGGAAAGACATAATTTTGCAATTAGGAACCTATGGTATGATACAAAAAAGAAAAAGAAAGAAAATTCGGAAAATCTGAAATTTTTCTACAAATATTAGCATCGAAAAATCTCCTAAATTTCAGGTGTATGTTAGAACGGGGCGTAGTAAGGTGGCAGCTCCGAATGTTAATCCTCCCCCCACCATTCTAAAAAGAAAGAATAGAATACTGTAAATATTTCCTTACGCGAAACCAATAACTCCCCTTTTCTTTCCATTTCAATCCTTTTCCCTCTATTGTAGATAAGTCTTACGCCACTTTCGTAATCCGAAGCTCTAAGTACCGCTCAGAGGGTCGGGTTGGATTGCTTGGAGCACGCGCGAATCTGCGATAACGTCGGCAACGGGGCAGCAACGATAGCGGGCACAAAGGGAAAAAGTTTCGTTCGATGGAGAAAAGCAACGTGGAACAGTGGCCTAATTTCACGAGTGACCAAGTCTTTTGCGTTCAACGAATCAGAGATGGCGAGGGTGGTGTACGGCGGAGGAGGGTGAAGGGGTCGAGAAAAAGCCCGCGATCCGATAAACTTTCCGCGAAGCGATGTTCATTTACGTAAGAGCGGGTAACTTCGAGCTCGCACGAGTGTACCATTTAAAATCAAACGCGCACGACGATCGAGTTCCGCGAAACTTCAACTTCGGACCCTCCCCCGTCCGGCCAACGAAAGTTCGCGCGTATTCGCGCGTCGAAACAAAAAAAGAAGAGGGCGAGGAATAAGGAAAAAAAAGAGGATACTTGCATCAGACTTAAAGCGGCGGGTCTTTCTTGCGCGCGAAAGTTCGAGGCTCCCTTTAGATCCAGGCCTTATGCAATCAACTACGAATCGGAAACTTACGGCCGAACAACGTATGAAGCAGTAGAATCTTGGCGAATTTCTGTAACGAACTTAAATTCTGGGGTTTCAGCGAACCCGAGTCGTATAGCGGGATACATGTTCTGTAAAAGAAGTATTTATTTAACGAAACACTAAGTATTAATTCGATTATATATGATGATTTTGTCTCCTTCAAAATGGGATGCTGTAAATCGAATATATCTGAACTGGGTTCTAGTAGTATTCTCACGAATTGAAATTACTGTTGTAGAAATGAAAAAGTTAAATTCAGATTGGTGTATTTTTATGTTATATTTATATTGTATTATGTATTATACATTTTGTTGTATTTGGTAATTTCTATTAATAATTACATTAGTATAGTACTTGAAATGTGACAGTCAAATATAATATAATAAGGTGAAATATATTGTAAATAATATTATATTAGAATACTATAGTATTATAGAATATCAGTTGTGATCAAAGCTAAGCCAAATTCAATCTCGAGTATTTAAATTTTCATTTATCATTAATCATTCATAATCGTATTACAAATATTGTACATAATATCATGCAGCAATAGAACTATGAATATTAACATTATAACACTATATTCTATTACTTTAGAATATCAATTCTGATAGAAGCTAAGGTAAATTAAATCGAAAGTGTATAAATTTTCATTGTAAAACCCATGTTTACTAAAGCTCTCTTCAATGATTGTCGACGTGGTGTATGCCTCTATATAAATGCTGAATAGTTTCCTTTCAATGCCCTCTATAAAAGGAAGCGGAGCGGCGTTGCTTTAAGAAAAAAGGAAGTCGTCGCTTTATGTATCGATACATGTGCCGTTTTTATCCATAATCTTTCGCATTCTGCGAGGACAGGTTCCGTGGATTCCATCCCCGTGGAACGTCCTACTTTTACCCGAGAAAAACCTGCTGAAGATGGTTTTTACAGTGTTCAAAGGAAGCAAAGTTCTTGCCATCCATGGAATTTCGCAGGAACTGGAGTAAATGGTAATCGAAGGGTGCTAGGTGCCGTGAATACGACTGGTGGGTTAGAACATCTTCACTCAAACTGCTTCCATTTTTCTCAGATCGACCAAGAGTCGAACGGCATAGCATTGTCCATGACGCGCGACGACTTACCTTCCGACTAGCGAATTCCAGACGCTTCTGGACAATTGCTCGATCGACCTAAATAGGAGCATCGCGTATCTCGATTAAACGGAACCATTAATTTCATTCCTTTTCACTATTTCTTTACGCTTTCTCGTTTCCTGATTGTTGATGACGATCGCAATTGTCAACTCTTTGAAGATTATGAAAGAAAAATGAAATTCAAACAGCACGGAGGAACAGTGGTTCTCTGAAAACTAATTATAACCACGGCACCTCGGTGTTGTCTCTGCTAATCTAAATCTAATCTCACTTTACACTTTGCACTTTTGTACTTTTGCAAACATTAATATCACGGCAAAATCATATTCCCCGTCATTGTTTAAATAATAAGTCTTGTTAATAATTAATTTAACTATCGTTAGAAATTAATATTTGGTCTAATGAATTGATATTAAAATATTGACAAATTTCTCACGATTAATGTCTCGGCGTTAATTTCTTGAGAATCAAATAGCAAATGGTACATTTTTAAGATATCAAATTACAGACAGTAAATAATGGAATGTATAAATATTATAGTACAATATAATATGCCTATAGTTATCAATAATTTTTAATGTTCCCCAACGACGATAAATAAGCGGTGGCACGTCGAGCAAACAAACCGATCACGAAATTGTTCCATCGTGTCCTCTCCATCGATTCAGGAAGATCATATTCACTATTTGTAACCGTCCCTGTGCAATATGAGGGGCATCCATCACGTTGATACCCCATCGCACCACAAATATTGAATTGTACATACATCTTGCAGTAATATGACAAGATCGTTCCCCTATGATGTTTTCACACTTTCTGTCAGCAAGTGTTCCATTTATAAAATATAATTCTATAATTTTTACGTGTGTGGTATCAAGC
>NC_071981.1:3163107-3165010 GCF_026283585.1 Hylaeus volcanicus | reverse complement strand
ATTTATGAGAAAATTTTCATTTAACTTTCTATATAGAACGTAATTCATTTCGTGTATTTTTAAAAACTTCTCTGAATGACGAATGAATATCAGAACGGTACAAGAATGATTTAACGAAGAAGTTAAGGTTTTATTTCAATTCACTTTAACATTGAAAGATAAAGAATAAATTAAACTATTGCATTTCTAGAGGATGAAAATTATAATGTCTATAATACTCGACATCTTTAAACATCTTCAAAAGAACATCTTGGTGATCATCAAGTTACTTTCAAAGAATTGCGAAACAATTTTTGTCCTTATTTCGATTACTTCCCAAGTGTAAAATGATAAATGAAAATCTTTCTACCTTTGGGAAGTGGTTTCTACGGTCCTTAATTTAGATCCCGTGTATATAAAAGTAATACGATAATGGGAAAGAGAATGCTAAACAGTTTGCGCAAGAACGTTTGAAACTTGTTCTTAACATTTTCCAATTAATTTCCAATTATACTTTGTAGACGAGCATTTACTTAAGAGCAAACTGCCAGGCGCATACAGTTTAATCTCTGGTAGAATTTCTTTTCGAAGCTTGAACTATATGTTGACCTGTAATGTGTACTTATATACACTGTTACGTAAAAGCTTGTATACAAGCGTCACTGGGAAAGAAATTTACTTGGAGAAAATTAATTCTCTTACCCCACCGGGTAAAATTA
The DNA here is from genome assembly GCF_026283585.1 of Hylaeus volcanicus. NCBI lineage: Eukaryota > Metazoa > Arthropoda > Insecta > Hymenoptera > Colletidae > Hylaeus > Hylaeus volcanicus. Next base: position 3,164,312 of record NC_071981.1, on the reverse strand, counting down.
ATACGTATGTAGGTCATCGGATCACAATTTCCATGATCAATTTTATTTTCCTTCGACAGTTTACCGTTTGACGAGAACGAACAATTGACATTTCAGCCAGTTTTTATTGTTCGAAGGTTTAAGAATATTCCAGCGTTATGAATGTTTGAAGACGACGAGGCGTTATGATGTGGATTGATGTATATGATGATATATTTCAATTATGCGTTGAAATATATTTATAGTAATAATTTATAGTAATTTTTTTTTTTTATGTTCTTCACAAAAACAGAGGAAAATTTCCGACGAATTTCGCTTGTCTTATTTTATAACATTGACATCTTATGAATTTTCAATATTGTAGACTTGAAATATGATGTGATCTTATTGTATTTTTAAACGAAAACCAATGTTATCTAGATGGATTTGTTTAACACTTACTTTTTCAAGAAAGTGATGCGATTTTTAAAATATCGCGATGTTTGCCCATTTTCGTGGAAGTTTACATTGCTATATAAGGATTTTAAATTGTTATAATACCAGACTAATTTTAAGTCACTTAAATGAAAAATGGAAATGTAGAAATTAATATCGAAGACTTCTCTTAAAATATAGCAGTATTAATAATATGTAATGTGACACGTAGGCATTTTATTTTCAACAGATCAAACGAACACTCGAGTCGATCTATTCTCTCTATAACTATTGTTTGGACTAATTACAACTTAATATCTCCGACATAATTAAACGTTTATAATGCGTATAAGAAACATTCAGTCTTTGATTAAACGTTAATAACAATTACGATTAAGAATAAGTATTTATTGTATACAGTAATCGTGAAAAATTTGTTAATATTTTAATATCTACTGATTGAACCAATTAAATATTAATTTTTGACAATAGTTAAATTAATTCTTAACTGTATTTGTTTAAACAATGATCGAGAATATAATTTTTCTGTAATATTAACGTTTCGTCAATTCCATTGTCCTTGGATCGGACAGACAGACTGCTGACACGCGTCGACCAATCCGCATCCGGCCTTCCCTGACTGATAGGTACCCAAGCGTCAGAGCCTTCAGTTCTCGGGTATACTTTGGGCGATAAAGGTCTTACTGACCTCGCGTGTGCGCGTTGAGCCGACCGAGGACCAAGACTGGCCTAGGATGACCAATGCTGACCACTATTAACCACTACTGACCACTATTAACAACTAGTGACCA
>NC_071981.1:3160093-3163097 GCF_026283585.1 Hylaeus volcanicus | reverse complement strand
GTGACCACTATTAACCACTACTGACCACTATTAACCACTGACCACTACTGACCATTACTGACCATTACGGACCACTGACCACTACTGACCACTATTGACCAATTGGTAAATGATGATCAGCACTGGTGAGCGAACGCAAATTTTTTATTTTTTCTTTATTTTTGCATTGTTATCATCATGCTCGCTTATATTCCATGTATTCTTATTACAATTATGTGTCCTTGGTTAGGTTGAACTAAATTTATACAATATTTTGTTTAATTCGCATATTTATTTTTAGGCTATTTTTTTTTCTTAATATGCACATAGCTGCGCATATTATCAGTACATATATACAGGCTATTTTTTAATTTAATTTTCTCATTCCTATGTACGTTAATTTCTATTTTCGTATCAATTTTTCATTATTTATAATTTTTTCATTCTAACATTACTTCAATTATTCTATTTGGTATTATTTATATTTCCTGATTGTTCCGGTGCTTTGATTTCTCTTTGCTAGGTAGATTCGCACGGTGGGAAAACGACACGCGATTGAATTGTTTCTTTGAATTTTCTATTTTCAAACTATTTCATTATATTACTTCTGTATACGTATGTCTATTCTGATTTTCAGATTCTCTTATCTAGGTATTTCATCGAACGAAGACATCGCATCCGCCGTGAGAACCTTAGTTCTAAGTCGCGTTAGAATATAAAGCCAAGTAATTATTATCCGTTTTTCTCTTGTTTGTTCTCTTGTAATTTCGTCAATTTCGGTCATTATTGTTTCATGCAACAAGCAGAGTGACCAACCGTGTAGTTGGACAGAAAGATCGGTCGCCGTCCTCTAGCTAGTCTTTTTCGAGAGAAAGACATCGTCTTTCTCTTGCTAAAGACTCGCCAAGAGGAAACGGGACTGCCCCGGTAAGTCTGTCTGCACGGTCGCGTCGTGTTCGCGATTTCATTGCAACTTCATTTTCCCCTTTAAAAAAGGGAAATTTTTAGTAATTGCTTGGCAGAGTCAGGCCAGGAAATCGAAGGAGTTTAGTTTCCTTCTATTTCCTTTTCGTCCTTTAGTTTCTAAGATTGTACATAAATGCAGATCGAAGGAACTTTGTTTCCTTCTATTTCCTTCTTCGCGTACTTAGGTTCTAAGATTGTACATAAATGGAGATCGAAAGGAACTTTGTTTCCTTCTATTTCCTTCTTCGCGTACTTAGGTTCTAAGATTGTACATAAATGGAGATCGAAGGAACTTTGTTTCCTTCTATTTCCTTCTTCGCGTACTTAGGTTCTAAGATTGTACATAAATGGAGATCGAAAGGAACTTTGTTTCCTTCTATCTCCCTCGCGGGTCTTCACTCGCAGCAACCTCCACGTGGTGAGACCTGGTAATCGGTATTACTCGCGACAAAGGATAAACAAATGATTGTTTGAAAGCTATTATTACAAGTTTGCAGCCATTAGCTCGCTATTACTCGCGACGAAGTATAAACAAATGATTCTTTGTCGCGAGTAATAGCGAGCTAATGACTGCAAACTTGTAATAATATCTTTAGATATAACAAGTAGGTGCGTGGAATGCCACGCTTTACAAGTGCAACATCTTAGACACAATGGTGAGGTTTTATTAATTCTTCGCAGACATTTGGAAAATGATGCAAGTGACTCGCGATGCAATGAGTTTGTCATCACAAGTCTATTGCATCCTTTTCAGAATACCTTTTAGTAACTAAAAGTTGGATAAGGAGCAACACGATTCGAGCTGGTTTGAATTTTGTCGTTCGGTCGCGCGACATTTAAGTTAGCGCCAATAGAACCTACACCTGCGAGGGTAACGAAACTTTTTGATCGATAACGCGACACGTACGTCCTCACGTAACGGTCTCATAAATATTTTTCTTAAAATGCATTTCGCGTAGGACGGGACCGCGAGAATATCGCGTATGCATACGTATTTCTCGGCGGATCAGCGCGCTGTTCCGTCAAAGTTGTTACACCTCTCTCTGAATGATATATATAGTCCTCCAGCCGGGCGGAGTAGCTCGTGTTGTATGCATAACAGCGCAAACTTGTCAGATAGACGCGTTGACACCATTTTTGTTCCCGGTCGCCGACAAAATCTAATTAATCCGGAACAAACTCCGCTCGCGCGTAAAGGTATTCCTCGACGGGGATCGACGCACGTGAACGCGCGTGTTTTAATGATTCCGCGACGTTATTTCTTTTTCGAGACACTCTTCGGCACGTTCGCTGCCGTATTAATACTCCTGGAGATACCTCGGAAGCATTTTTAAAGGACACGCGTAGGCAAAATTCAAGAATTTTTTTCTTGCGATTTTGATATTAATTTTATTGAAAAAAAAAATGTAATTTTACAATAAAATTAGGTAGTCTCGCACGATGAATTATATGGAAAACTGGATGGAAATACAAGAGGGTGTCGGAAACAGGGTTTCCGAAGTTATGAAAGATGTCGCGGGTGTGCGCTAACTCGACATAATAAAATTCGATCGGCCGCTCGTCGTTCCCTTGTACCTTGAAATATTCATCGGTGATACGTTCAATATTTAAAGCCTTTTAAATCATGTTTTCGCCGCAATTACGTTACCCATCGGCCACGTTGACGTGCAATTAGATACGTTTGCGCTAAAATCTTGCTCCCTCCGTGTCCGACTATACTCGGGCAGTCATGCAAATTTGCGTTTCATGCTCGTACGGTATTTTCGCTGGCGGATGCATTTTCCAATTGCTCTTCGTTCTCGTTCTATTTTTCCTTTTTTTCTTTCATTGTGATAACGAAAGGCACCTGATTTTCGAAATGTACGCTTCGGGGATGGGAAACGCGCTTTACGCTCAGGGCTCGACACATTTGTGGGTCACTCGTCATTTCTTGACATTCTTGCTCTTTATTCTCTTTAGATGTTGTTTGTTTCGAAGCTGTTAAAAATATTGCAAAAGTCAGTCGTAGTTAGCTATTTTTTTGTTGGAAATAAATGTGGAATATCAGAGAATTCTATAG
>NC_071981.1:3147419-3160083 GCF_026283585.1 Hylaeus volcanicus | reverse complement strand
ATTCTTCTTTTGATTCTATTTTATTATTTACTGTTAAAAATATTGCAGGAGTCACTCGTAGTTGCCTATTTTTTTATTGGAAATAAATGTGGAATATAAGAAAATTCTATAATGACAGAGAAATTATAGAATTTAGGAATTCAGGAAATTAAAAGCATGATGTGCAATTCCTCTGTTCATTCTATTTTATTATTTACTGTTAAAAATCAGTGAGAAAAATCAAAGTAAGGCCCTATAGCATAAGAAGCTAGAATTGAACAACTCTTCGAGTACTCGCTGTCTGTGAATCAAATAAAGAAGAGAGAACTTGGTTACCATGATTATCATGTCCCCGACATAACTGGGGAAAGGATAGCTCCGCTGTTCGGTGGTCTTCGGACCTTAAGTGCGATAAGCATAAGCTTGCGTACACTTGGGAGCTCCGCGCGGAATTACGCTAATGGACCCCAGGGTCAGCAGCACTGTTCATGCCGTGTCTGTCCCAATTTTGCTCCTTTGATAAAATAATTGCTTGGCGGAATGAAATGAGGGGATGGAACTTTAACTCCGACATACTTAGTTCGGTTTTAAGCTCGATTGTGCGAATTTATCATGTTTTCCTTAATCATGAACCTTGATTTCATTTTCATTTCTCTCTCTAGGTCCCTGTTTGCTACACCTTCGTGATCAGGTACAGACACTCGTATTACGTGCAACTAATGCTAATAATTGTTCGGGTTCAATGTAAAACGAATAATAATTTTTATATGTTCTCTTTCTATTTTAGTTTAATTATTAGATAATGAATGAAATATTGTGCTGTTCAATCATTCAGATAATTAGCTGTGATTTTGGAATAGTTTCTTAAAATTTGAGAATTAATGTAATATTGTGAGACAAAACTCTTTAGTAACATATGTTAGGAGCTTTCAATATTTTATAACATTTTTGCTAACATAAACTTTGCTCCATCCTTCCTTCTCTTTATGCAACTCTAGATAATAACGATAAGAAGAAAATGTATAGAAGATTTTATTGTAAAGCATTAAAATTAATAGTACTCTACACTCGTGTTTATTAATTTAAATTAAACTTATTCTATTAAGTTGTGGCAACCGAAGTGAATATTAGCAATGTTTTCACTTATTTACATTTATCTCAAATATTCTGAAAGAATGGGTCCGATACTCCTGGGTCCGATTTATCCTCGAGCTTTATTTTTTCCTACCTTTTGTGTTTCTACTTTGACAACGCAAATCCGCGTTTAAACGCCTCTAGCGCTGTATTTGTGTGTTGGAATAGCACCGGGTATTTCGTCGCGTTATCGCACGAAGGGGCTGAACAGTGAACAAAAATGTTGGTGTAATCGCAGAAAAAACACGCTCGCTCTACTCGAAAACGTACCACACCTACCTGTGGCTCACGCGGACCCTGCAAAGATTTAGAAACAATAGGGCTTTGTGTCAGAGGTTTACTTGTTTTCGGGAATTTTTTCATGCAGGAGTATTCAGTTTCAGCTTAATCGTGAATGTCTATTTTTCACGCAACTTTCATTGATTGAAACGGTCTCGTATATTTTTTATATATTTCTGTTACAAATTAGCCACCTTTAATTAGCGAATCTTTGAAGAAATTTTTTGTTACAGGTCTCATTGCAGGACTCGTGTTCAGGGTTTTTTTTAAATTTATTCAAAGCAAATACATTTTTATCGTTTTGTAATACTAGTACGAATAGAGAAAGGAAGATATACACACCGATAAAAAGGGATTCCCAAAGGCACGGATTTGGTTTTTAAATAAAACACAGATAGTATAGAATATATCCGACTTTTTAACTTTCCGATTTATTATTTTAGATGAAAGGTTTCCCTTTGGTGAAATCTTTATTTGATCTCGTTTACAACATAACGTGGGTATCAGTTAAAAATTCATTCATTCCAATATTCCAATATTCCAATATTCAGTGCAACATATGTGTATCTCATTTATTATCTAATAAATCTCTGGTAAAGGTCCACAAAGTGGAATTCAATATATACAGTCAGCCCTATATAAATTCATACCCTATATGAATATAAACATAATATATAAATATGTACATAAATAAATTTTACATGTGTATGTATCTATAATGAAACATTGATTTGGAAACATCAAACTTGTCGATTAAATTTAGACAAACTTCATTGATAAACACAAAGGGTACGAATATTTATAGGACTGACCCCTTTCTATCCTAAACAATTCCAAATACCAGAAAAGTACATTACACTCGATGCATACTATGTATTACATATACAAAATCTCATTTAATTTTCAACACCTTAACCCTCAAAGTAAAACGCAAGCATCCCTGAGTTACGTGTACACAGTAACATGGCCGGTGTCTGAAGGGGTTGACTTGAAAGGGGCTAGGGTTAATCGCAGACAAATATTTCTATAACGTCGATCGATGTCCGAGAGCCTTAAGTGGATGACGCGGCCCAAGGAGCATCCAAAACGAATTTGTTCTGGCCGGTGGTGGTTACGAGCCGCCTCGTTTGTCGTATATAACAATCAGGGCTTATCACGGTTCGTCAGTAAAAGGCTGACGAGGCGTGGGTCAAGCCCCAGCCTGGTCGATAAGGTCATCGAGCCAGCAGACCGGCGTCATTCGGCGGGTACTTGCCGGGTATACCGTAACGTTATCCCTAGGTGACGAGCGGCCGGGGCTTGGCGATGCATCGGGGAGGCGAAATATCCCCCGGAAATTCGCCTAATCTGCGGAGGAGACATGTCTCCCAGTCGAGGACCGAGAAATATACCGCGAATTGGCCGCGTTCAACGACGGACCGTTCCAATTTCTGTCGACCCCGATTAAAACTTTAGTGGGGCAGACACGTGGCCGAAAATTCGACCGATCGATTCGTCCGTAGTCGGTACGTGCACGCGATTATGAATGCCGGTGGCCATTGCAGTCTTGAAAACGAAAGTTCGTGAGATTTTCATCGATTTTTTAAACAACTGACCGGTTCAGTATTCGAGATGTTATTGGATTATTTTGGGAAGCATGCTATTCTTATTTTTAGTTACCAAGTATTCATTATTTTAACACTTTGCCCTCGAGATGTGACTCTCAGTCACCATTAGGTTCGACGCAGTAAATCAACCAGCAATAACGCTTGTTTAGCTTTAATTATTTTGGAACTCGAAGTGTCAATAAAATGATTGTCGGTGCGGTAAAGGTGATCTTATTCCCAAATCTAGATAGTTTAGAATTCATGGCAATAAAATGCTAAGAAACGTATCGAGATAGTACGCCGGCGGTGCGCCCGCAGTAGTATAGGCTACGCGTTAGACAGCCGCAGTAGAATAGCCTACGCATTAGTCAGCCGCGTAGGCTACGCGCTAGTCAGCCGCGCTCTGATTGGTCTGGGTTTTCTTAACATCTCCTCTAATTAATTCTCAACTATTCTCCACGTCCCACTTTAAATTCTGCATGCTATCGTAAACGAATTCTAAAGATCATTCAAATCAACGTAAATAACACTAGTTCTCGAGTCTGTGAGTATCACTTTCTAATTACATCTTGCAACTCCTTCTATTAATATAATTATTAACTAAAAATATGTACAGGCTGTACTCTGATATACAGTTGAAGAAGTGACAATGACGCTTGCGTTTCAACAATTATCGATATAATTAGTTTCACCTCCGTTAAAGCTTTCATTCGACATAATTGAATTTATATCTTCTTCACTGACAATTTCTCCAAGTTGATTAGGAGATACCTTTGGCGCTTTGAGGAGTAGCACGACCTCTGAAGCAAATCTACTTTTCGTACTGTGGGATTGGGGACTTGAGCTTATCAGGTCATCTCATTAGCAACGCGAGTGTTCTGAAATATCTACGACAAAACAGAATCATTTGCTTTCGTTCAATGGAGTGCTCCAGGCAGATACATTCGAAAGAGTTCTAATGCAAATAATTCTCAATGCAAATAATTCTCAATGCAAATAATTCTCAATGCAAAAATAAATCGAAAATGTTGACAATTAAATGTATTTATTGCACTCATTGTGTTTATTGTAATTTCTTGTATGACCTTCCATTATCGCGAACAACAAAATTTAAAGACGTGACACTTTGTCAGAAAGGGAGCTAAAATTTGATCTGTGTTGAAATGAGGAGCATCTGTTGCACCTATGATTTTTTTACGCAACAACATAGGTGCAACAACATAGGTGCAACTTGCACTTGCATTCCCTTTGCAAATGGAACGATGCATTTTTCCTTGCACAAATCGATCCTCGTATAAAAGTATTACGGCCATTAAAACTGTAATGCTTGGCAAGATATTTCTGAATTTATGCTAGGAATTCACTTCGCATCGTTTTGCGCATAAAAATATTTAGATACGACCATTAAAAGCGTGATACTTCGTGAACTCTTTCGTATTTCATGCCCAGGAAATTATTTTATTCGTGCTGGTATTAAAACGTTCTACAAATGCAGTATAAACATTTTTATAAAAGTTTCTGCATGCTCTACTTTTATATTTTCTGGAACTGTTGCAGCATTCACCTTCGGACAAATTGTTTTAATGTAAACTTTCGTGCAATCGATGGCGATTAAAGTAAATATTTTTTGTTTTAGGTTTTCTTTTGATCTTCCTGTACATTATACATTGTACACTATACACTGTTTGAATTATTATACGTATTATAATATTTGTATAATATATATAAATTTCATGTGTCACTATTTAAAAAATAAATTAAAATTGCATAACTAAAACTATTTAAAACTATCTAAACTATTTAAAACTATTTAACTATTTAAAAAATAAATTAAAATTGCATCTACCAGTACCGTGCACCGCATATGTGTTATGCCAGGGTGAGAAGTTAGGTGTGCGAGTCTGATTGGGACAGTATAATCTCCTAGAGCACGATACAAAATGCTATAGTATTATCTGGGAGATTATTCTGATTGGTAACAGAATAATCCTCTAGATAATGCTACAGAATTCTATAGCATAGACATACCGATTATACTGTTCTCAATTACGCTTGCTAGCAAACTTCCCATCTCTCTCTAGTCACGAATAAATAAATATTATAGCACTTCTCGCATCGAAATCAAATGATTTGAAAAGGTGTACGCAGTTGTCGTAACCAAAATTCGAAAATTCTTCTTCAGCAGTGCAATTCATTTAAAATACATATAAATATATTTTATAGAAATATTTATAACACACACACACACAAAATAAGTATTAAATATATACATAATTTTATAAAAGTATATTTATGAAATAGATGTAACAACCCAATAATAAAATAATAAATGGAAACGGAGGCCCGGAGGAATTAGTAGACAGATGGAGACCCATTACAGAAGAGCCAAGGGAAAACATACTAATGATCGATAAGTACAAATAAATGGTTTCGCTCCATCCCTTTCGAAAGGAGAAAAATACTCGCATTACTTAGAGGATGACCTGATATCTCACGATATGACGGGTCCGCGAAAATAAAGAGCACGAACTAGATCCTTGTTTGTAACTGTTCCTCAAAACTTTTCCCACGGAAATTTCAGCGAAAACTTTCGCTGCTTTTGTTTCTACTTTACAGAAACTCGCGGGGTAATTAAGTGAGCTAAGAGAGCTTGCTATATGCCTCCGGGCCCGCGAGTGAGCACTTCGCGAACAGGCAGACAAAACCACGGGTAATCTTTTGAATATAGTTCAGTTGTGTCGCGAAAGTAACTACAAGACTTTCTAGTTTTAAGAATTTCCAAGAGCCACAGCTGAATTTCCGAGAGTTTTCCACTTGAGGTTTTTAAACACGAGATTATAAGCGTTTGTTGTAAAAGCAAAGTACTGTGCTTAAACAGTATTCAATATTGCCGTCACGAGAAAGACTATTTCTGGACTCAAGTTGTACTTGTAGCTGAAATTTTCTGGACTCTTACAATAATGAGTGAATTGTAATTTGCCTATTATAGGAATCGCAATGTGGATGGTCCGTTTTCTTTAGTAACTCGTTTTCATAGTTAAATGTATCATAGTTCACCTAGTATATCTCAGCCACCGACTACTTTTTTCCTACCTTGTAGTTTGCCTATTATAGGAATCGCAATGTGGATGGTCCGTTTTCTTTAGTAACTCGTTTTCATAGTTAAATGTATCATAGTTCACCTAGTATATCTCAGCCACCGAATACTTTTTTCCTACCTTGTAGCGTGGCGAGCTAATACTACTTTCTGAACGAACGCACCCCCTTTTTCCTCGTTGATTTGCGCAAATCACACAAGTCTGGGGTGTAATTTCCCGGCGCAGCGAAAAAGGAAGATTCCTCGTTCGACCACTGTCGTTGTTTGCGAGGAAATCCAGTTTCGCCAATTAAAAAAGAAGGTGTTAGCTGATTACAGGGAATTTTCAATATCCGGTGCCTCGAACGTCCTTGTCTGTCCTATTTACTGTATCGTCGACGTGAATGCCGTTAATTGGGAAATCGTTCCGCGTCCCGTCGCAGAACCGTGCACTAAATCGCAAGCTCGATACCATTTTATTCTATGCCCTATTATTCGTTGATTTGGACAGCGTCGATTGGGACATCATCCCGTGCACTATTTGGTTACAGTAAAACCATGCGGCACACCGCGATCCCTCGATATGACGCGAACAGCTGACTAAAATGCCATTTTCAGCCGTGCGATTTTATATCAGTTGACAAAATACGATAAGCAAACGTGTCAACATCAAGTGCTTCCCAATTGCTTAACACATTTTTGTACATACAGTGGGAAGCGAAACCGAACCCATCGATTTTTACGAAAAATATTTATTATTACTGAAATAAATCGTAAGAAAAGATGTGAGATCCCTAGAAGTGAGATGTGAAGATCCCTATTAACCATATGATAATTATTCATGTTCTGTTCAGGAAAATAAATACTGTGCACGAGTTAGTGGCTAACACTTCTGGAAGTTCCTTTCAATAAATTTGACCCCATTATATGCAAATTTATACGCTGCCACTGCGGCCGCGACAGCTCGATGTTGAAACAGTACGGTTTGCCAGCAAATACCGACCAAGTGAAATTTCCCAAATTTTGACCTCCCTTTTCTCAGAAATTTATGGACGCATACGACTAATATTGTACCTACGGTTTCCGTAGATACGGACTGTACCATCCCTTATGAATTTTAATAACATTGCCGTCGGCCGCTACCGGACCTTCCCACGATAGGAGACGTATGCTGCAGTAACTCTATAAATTTCGTTCTTAAACCTACGACCGAACCAATTTCGTTAATATTTAGCGAACGTACTCTTTTTTACACGAAAGGGTGTCCGACTAAAACACATGGGTGGATTTCGAAAACTTTATTCGAGAGAAAACTTTATAGAGCGATCTAGTAAATTCTTCGGTTATTTATTTAAGCTCTAGTTCAGATTATTATGTACAATGTTATAACTGCAATTTAATAATTCGTATTTTCTCTCATTTTCAATTATGATCACGTACGTTCATTTAAACAAACAAAATCAGATATATTCCCTATTATTTGTGTTTTATTAAAAGAAAATACTGGAATACGTTTCATTATAAAACAAAATAATGCAGAAAACCTTACAATAAGCCTACTCTTTATGTCCTATCAAGAAACCAAATAAAATTGAAAAACCTTTGGAATAACCAAAAGCGTGAAATATAATTGAAAATAATTAGTACAGGATCTTATTTTACGCGATCGGTTCCCGCCGCCACGAGCAGAGTATATCCCTAAAACTTGGGGAACTTAATTTAGGGAACACGAGACGCACTTGATGAATTTTCGAATGGAACTCGATATACAACGCCCGATAGGAAGTTTCGTCGTACAGTTTCGACTCGGGTATCGCGCAAGGAATGGCCTCGTTTTCAGATTCTACCACGAATCGCAGCCCATCCCATCCCCGTGTACTGGAAGCTGAGGTACCCGAGTATATTTAGAGAGAGCGAGTAAATGGATGCGAAGTGAATGACGATCCGGGGAGGGAAAGATAAAGTTTTGAATAGCCTTTACCAGAATTGTCGCCTAAGTGCATTAAAACTTCAGCCAGTCACCAACAGGGATTCCGATGGAATGTCTACGACACTGTCTCGGTTTTCATGCCTTCGAGGTTCTAATTCCTCGGATTTCTTTGACGAATCCTCATCGATCCACGTGCACCGTTTCGAACATGGTTCGCAGGGGTGTTTCTTTCGGAGGATCGGAACGGAGGAAGTTCGGAAGGGGGAGGGTAACGCGAAACAGAACACATACAAACGACGCCTCCTCGAATTACGGAACAGCGACAAATCGTTGACGGTATCGTGATAAGGGACCGATAGGCGTTACCGGGAATTTCCATTTAATGGCATCGGAAGTTCAAACAGTTCTAGGCGAGAACACGGCCGGGGTAAGATTTTAGGGAGTAGTTTCAGGCAGTAGTGTTTTAACCATTTGCACTGGAGAGGTGACTCTCAGACATGATTAGGTTTCACGCAGCAAATTTACAATACTTAATTTTTCATTAGGTTTCATTTCTATGGAGCTCGAAGTGTCGATAAAATGATTGTCAGTGAGGTAAAGGTGAGCTTACTCTCAAATCTAGATAGCTTAGAATTCACGGCAATAGAATGCTAAGAAACATCTCGAGTAGATACCAGAAAAAAAGGCCTCGAGTGCAAAGGGTTAATATTTATGGGGTACAATACAACTCGTTCATGTCTGACCATTTCTCGCCAATTCTACTTACGAATTTCGTTAATATTGTCTGGGGTACAATACAACTCGTTCATGTCTGACCATTTCTCGCCAATTCTACTTGCGAATTTCGTTAATATTGTCTGGGGTACAATACAACTCGTTCATGTCTGACCATTTCTCGCCGATTCTACTTACGGAGTTCGTTAACCCTTCTCTTATTCTCAAATCTAGATAGCTTAGAATTCATGGCAATAGGAAATTAAAAAAAAAAAAGGCTTCGAGTGCAAAGAATTAATCTATCTTTATTTACCATTTTTCTACTACTAAATATACAATAATATACAAAGTAATTCTTCATCATTCCTCCACATTTCTGCGAAGAACGAATAATCTTCTTCGTAAACTCGCTCCTTTATCATTTCAATTTCTCAAAAGTTACAGAAGAATTCTATTCATCTTTCCTGAACACGAGTAATGAACAAAACATCCAACAAAAAATTATTCTCCATACATTACATCCCAAAAATTTAATCAAACAATTCCCAGTTATTATTTGACAGAACGTATTCGAATTTGTTGCGATGCAACACAACCATGTGATCATTATGGGTTTGGCCTTTGTAATAGATACCTTTGGACGCGAGGCGTCGACTTCATAGGTTGCATTAAGAGAGATTAATATTAGATTACCAGGCATTGAGTACACACACAGAGCGGTACGACCGAATGCAGTCAATCGTTTCATTATACGTGCGCAGGGTCCAGAAAACCATTGGTGGGATTCTGGTGTGAATTTAACATGGTCGTTGGGAGAGGGTGGTGGACGGGGAGCGGGTGCACGACGTTGAATTTAATCGCGATATCCCGTCGCTTTCATGGCGACTTATTGTCGAGAGGACCATTCAGCAAGCTTTTGGGAAATTGTACGCTGTGATCATGAATGTTGCACAAACTTTGTAACAAGAGTCGAGTGTACTTTGTGGGCTATAAATACAAACTTAACTGACTTCAGAACGAAAAGATCATGGCGAGCTGTGTACGTCTTCTTTTAAAAGCGTTTGAAGGAACCCTTTGACGAGGAAATGTACTTAAAAGTCTCGCGAATGTTGGTAAATTAAGATGCATCGACCTTTGGTGACTGTGAAAATATTATTTGTTATTTTAAATTATGCTGACCCGAGGTTTCAAGGGAAGACATTAATTCTTGGAGAAGTTGTGATAGTCTTCCGAGATTGCTGTTTCTTTTAGAAAATAACTATGCATGGACCTCTTGTGAAAGTGTCGCAGGTGCTAGGAAAGAATTAAATTAGGATATGTTCTTTTAAGAGTATTTGAAAGAAGTCTTCCGTGGGAAAACATATTCATAAGTCTCCTAAATATTGATAATTCATGGCCCATCTTCAGTGTCTATGAAAATATTACTCACTATTAGGCTCCGAATTTTTATACATGTATAGAAAATATCAATTCGCGAGGAACTACAAAATGCACTAAAATAAAAGAATATTGAAAGTTCGTAATATTTCCAGAGTAAAATAAATTCCTATTTAGGCTCAGTTTGTGTAGGAACATTTGCAGAAATTTAATTTTGCACAAAAGTCCACACATGAGTTTTTAAAGACAATGTTAATTCTTTGGAGAAGTCGCGATAGTGTTCCAAGGTTGCTGTTTCTTTTAGAAAATAACTATGCATGGGCTGCTTGTGGAAGTGTCGCAGGTGCTAGGAAAAAATTGGACGCGGTTAGAACAGGATTGGATATTTGGGTCTCGATGAAGATGTGGAAGTAAGCCATGAATAACAGTGAAGATGCATGTAATGCAAATGGAAATAAAGTTTGAAGAGCCAAGAGGAAAGATGGGGAGCTTGGAGAACTTGGAAGAAAGTTTCCAGTGAATAGGCAGGTGATCATTATTGACGAGCATATAAACTATGCGGAACTTATAATAGTTTAAGAAATCTCGCTTCTTTTTCTCTAGTTACATTAAAACTTCGACAATTCTTCTTCGTATCACAAGCTGCCACGACTTATTTCTGAGTTCTTGGACGATATTCCTAAGTAGGAGCTGCTTAAAAAATCCTGGAAGACTATGCTGTTGTCTAAGTGTCATTCAAAGATTAAAGTTATTATAGACTATTACGCTTCGAATAATAAATTAAAGATATTCACAACACTGGATGCTTATGAATGATTCATTTATTTCAAATATAGTGGCCGAGACACAATTAGATTAATATAGATGTTTTCGTTATGTGATATGAATTTTTGTGTACTTGATTTTTCATAGGGATACTGTTATAGGTTGTCGAACGACTGTCGCACGACTGTCGGATGACTGTTGGGCAACGTTTCTTTCAAGAAAAAATGTAGAAAAATGTTCTATGGCAATTTTTCTCTAATTTCCACAATTTTTTGAATGTTGAAAGCTTCACTTCTTATTTACAAACAATCCTAGAACTTCAACTCAACGACCTCTCGTCGAATCTAGCCATGAAAAGCATTTCCTGGAAGCCTATTATGCATCTTATTAACGAAAATAAAAATACAATGTTGTCGCCAAAAAAAAAAAAAAAAAAAAAATTCACGATGAAGATGTGGAAGTAAGCCATGAATAACAGTGAAGATGCTTGTAATGCAAATGGAGATAAAGTTTCGACGAAGCCGAAGCCCTCTTTTTCAACCCTTTTCGATTAGATTAAACCTCGTTTGGAAATGGCTCGCACGTTTTCATATGGGAGGCCAAATTGGGATGTAACCGGCGGGGAACAGTTCTGCAGTTTTCGTCTACAGACGAGGATCTGGTTGGAACGATCGAATCGTGACGACGAAGCGGATATCAGCGTTCGAAGTAGCGAAGACTGGGCGTTTGTAATTCCAGGTGGAAACGTGCGCGGCCCGAGCCGAACTCCTAATAGGGCCGAGAGGATACTTTTCAGTAATGTCTATCGATTACTCGATCCCTCGTGCATCCACGATTTTACGCGATTCGATCGGTAATTCGAGGCGCGGCTCGAGCCACTGATCATTTTCCGTCCTCGTTGATATGCAAGGTGTTCGTCGCTCGCGGACGAGAAACGAACGACTAGGCGAAGTCATCCTCGTAACGATGATAAATCAGACAGAAGGAAGTCGAACGAATTTTGGATTGAGACGTGGACTGAAGTCCCTAGATAAACAAAGGTTCGTTGGGGCTTTTAAAATTAATCGTGATGGTTTAAAAAATTCTGTAGTCTTTTTTGTAGGTCTTTTCGCAATTGAATTAAAAGATTCCCTGAATTATAAACTTGTGATTCCTAAACTGGCAGAGTTACGACAGAGCTGATAAGATCTTCCATGGCATCGCGATACCTATACAGCCTTTTAACCAGCCATAAACTGTCGCTGAACGAACAGGTCCACCTATCTGCCTCCAAATCTTCCTCGAAATTCATTGACGCTAGCATGAACGAGACGAACATGACGCAGATAGATCGATAACTCATGTGTTGGGCAACAGTATCTATTAATGTCGATTCTGTCACTGGAAATTTGTGATTTGTGAACTGGCAGAGATGCGCGTTACTGCGGACTGTTATGTGAGGGTGTTTTCTAGAAGTAGTAGAAGAGCAATGTTGCAGGTGTATGGATAATTTCAACTAATAATACTTTTTGTAACCACTGTTCAATGTAACAGCAATTTTACACAGGGATAAATTTACAAAGATCGAAATTGTATTAAGATGTCTGACCATGGCAGTAAAATTCCCCTTAAAGAGATACTTATTGCAAATAGACTTTCAACAAATAGTACATGTGTATCTCCATTCTCGATTAGTATTTCCAAACTTTATCAACATAAACACAGAGGAAAAATAAAACAACAAAATTTTAATCAAAGAATCCCATTTTTCACTTGTATCAGCCTCAATTGTATTTACATTGCATGATTTCACTTACGTTTGTTTTCCTTCAATTACATTTTTAC
>NC_071981.1:3141277-3147409 GCF_026283585.1 Hylaeus volcanicus | reverse complement strand
AGTCCAAAGTTTGGACACAGGGTACACGTGTATCTCCATTCTCGATTGGTATTTCCAAACTTTATCAACATAAACACAGAGGAAAAATAAAACAACAAAATTTTAATCAAAGAATCCCATTTGTTCAGTTAATTCGCAAACCGTTCTACTTACACGCGCCATTTATATTAGATTTAAAAACGTAGATAACGGTTATGCGAGCGGACAATCACGCAAGACTGTGGAAGCGCGATGTAATCTCGCAGCTAATTCGCGTACCGAATTCCATAACGGAGAGTATTGCTGCGGATATTGATAGAATCGCACTTGCGACGCACGACTGGCCCGCCACGAAGCAATACCTATCGAAGACACGAATCAGAACCGGGCGCAACGAGTATTACGTCGTCGACGAGGCGGCAGGAATAGATTAGAGTCATCTTTCCGGAATAATGACGTCGGTCTGCTCGTTGTTGGGTACGCGATATTAACGATTCAAATTTAGCACGCCCGTGAGCCGCGGCGCTGATTGCGGGGGCTAACGTCGATCCGGCTCCCAAGGAGTGCCTCGAATCGGGTCAACAGGATGTGGTTCCTTGAAAAAAGGAACGACGGGACAAAGTTTCGTCTGGTCCCTGGGGTTTGACCATTTGCGCTTCCCTGTTGAGCTTCAATCGACACCATGTTTCTTTCCAGATGGTTCCGTGGTCGATCTATAACAAAGAGAACACTGCAAGTGGAAATCCGATTCTTTAACGAGGTGTACGTCGAACTGCAAGGGACTCTTTAATAGCGAAGCTGATTAGTTTCACATATAGTCCCATGAATATTCGTACTTTTATATTTATTGAAGAAATTTCTCTATATGAACACTTTACTGGTAGCGTTTGGACATGTGATTAAATTTAAATCTATTAGTAAATATAAAATCTATCAGACTCGTTTTTAGCCCCATTCAACATATGAATATAAATATATTGTATAGAAAAGTGTGAAAATATGACATCGAAAACGTAATACTTTCCAAAGTATTTTATGTTGCATGTTTTATCAACTTTAAACAAATTTAAAACTTTTAAATTTAAATATACTTTCAGAACGCGTTTACACGAACGAGTTTCTTCATAAATGTATCGTATCGAATATTCTGCTGTTATAAATTTAAATGGAGTATACTCACAGACTCCTGTTTCGCTAAATGACGTGGGGAGATAAAATTGCCATTAATTGCAAGAGAATATCTGAAACGTGATTTGTAATTGCAATGGAGAATTTATAGAAATGACTGGCGAGGTGATGAATTGTTAACGATGGAACATCTGGAATAAGTACTTTCCTAAGATGGAATGTGAAATACCTTTTAAATTTCAGACGTAGCACGATGAGTGCATCTGCAAGTTGCACGAAGAACCTAAATAACGATCTTCGACATTTTACAATTTTTACAGAATTTAAATTATGTACTTCTCGAGTAGTTATGTATTTAATGTCTTTTGGTTTAGAAACAAACTATTCATGCCTGAGTTAATTAAAACGGAGTACCTTACTTCAATTTTTTAGAATTATTCTAGACCCGAGAGGACTCATAACAATCCTCCGAGAAATGAATATTTATATCTGGAAATTCGATTTTTCTTTTGTGTGGCACCATCTTGGCACGTCTGTGCATTCGATATTCCGCGATGACCAAAAAAAGAGAATTTCATTTTCGGTTATAAATATTCATTTAAAATAAAATTGATAGGAATCTCTTTTGCGTGTTTGGTTGCGCTTTACTTTGGCGGATCAAACATTTTCAAGTTTCTTTTATACACTCATCGAACGAAGATTTCCATTATCTACTAATTCAGCTTAACAGCGAGAATAATTTTTGGCGCAGGGCACTCGACCGGCAAGTGTCCTTGGAACGCCGTTGGGCTTGACGCAATTGGAACGTTGTCGAAGCGAAATTGCACGATAGCATTTGAGAGCCACTCTATTGAAGGCGGTTTTAATCGGTCCTCGATTACGTTTACCTCGAACATCGTCAAACACGCTTCATCGAGTGCTTCGATACTGTGCTGAAACGCGACCACGCCGAAGCTGCCGGCCGAGTGGGAACTTCCCCCTTAGGTGCTCGACGATGACCGGAAAATTGCGTCACGCGGAATATGCATTTGGGTAAACGCGTGCGAGGGAAGGCTGAGTGTTGCGTAAACATATTTCGAAATGTCACAAAGGCACCGCCTCGAGCCACGCGCGGCTCTCGTCCGCTCTCGCGTGTTTCCCATCAGAAATATCAGGTGACGTCGCGGCTAACCCTTTTGCGTTCGGTAACTTTTCGCCCGTTTCGCTCACGGCAGTTACCAGCCAAATTGAGTGGAACTCGCGAACAGGCACGGTCGGGGACGGGACTAATTGAATGGGGAAGCAGAGGCGACTATTATTCAAATTTAAATCGGCAATCGGACAGATTGGAGCGTGAAAACACTACTCGTTCCAAGGTTTTTCAAAAGAGGCTTCGGGATTTTGTTTGGTTTTTATAAATATTTCGGTGCAGTCGTGGGCGCACTTGATGCTTAATCGTGTGTATTTTTATTTAAAATGCAAGATTGAATTTAATCATAGTCGTATGATTTTATTACGAAATTGAATTTAATTATAATTATATACATTTTGATTTAAAATAGAAAATTTAATTTAATAATAATTACATACAATTTGAATTAAAATACAAAAATTGAATTCAATTATAATCATATACATTTTTAATTAAAATACGAAATTGAATTTAATTGTAATCATATACATTTTGATTTAAAATACGAAATTGAATTTAATTGTAATCATATACATTTTGATTTAAAATACGAAATTGAATTTAATTATGATCATATACGTTTCGATTTAAAATACAAAAAATTGAATTTAATAATAATCATATACATTTTGATTTAAAATAGAAAATTTAATTTAATAATAATTATATACAATTTGAATTAAAATACAAAAATTTAATTTAATTATAATCATATACATTTTGAATTAAAATACGAAATTGAATTTAATTGTAATCATATACATTTTGATTTCAAATACGAAATTGAATTTAATTATGATCATATACGTTTCGATTTAAAATACAAAAAATTGAATTTAATAATAATCATATACATTTTGATATAAAATACAAAAATTGAATTGAATTTTATCACGTACGATTTCTGTTTCATGCATATGTGTACACTTTCATATCCACATATTTATATCTATATAAATATAAAACTACCTACACGGATAACGAGGAAAACTATCGCGTTATTAAATCGAGCGTCAAGCAACCCTCCTTCTTCGACATTGCCCACTAATTTCTCCGATTAATAAAAAAATGCTTTCCACATTCGCACCCTTTGCAACCTCCGAGAAAATGCTCACGCCTGGTCAAGCTGATATTCCCCGGTAAATTTTCTCCTTCGGCTTCCGTCGCTCGCGCAATTTTAAGAACAATCATTCCGTCGGTTAAGACCTCGCTCCGCCTTTCCAAATTGAATAATTTTGTAATAGATCCTTTGTCGACGCGAAACGGAATCATAATTCTCGCGCAGTTTCCAGTGGCGGCGTAGTAATCAATTAGTGCCGATTGAATGAAGCGGTAATTTTAATGTGGCAAACAATGCCATTAGCATGCAGCCATTATCAGAGACTGAGGTCCGAACTGTGTCACGGCGAAATTATTCTCGGGGGGAGATACGAATGAAAGTGCTTATGCGCCATGAACCCATCGCATTGCGCTGGTATTTTGCTTCGATAAAGTCCAGTAGCAGTATTACAACGGAACGAAATCGCCGTCTACTGTGCCGGGGAAATGTGACCAAGCAGCGAGTACAAATAAGCAAAACACGTGGAAGTGGCTAGCAATGATCAGGCACGTATAGCCAAGTTCCACTCAATTGCACGGACAACGTAAAAACTCTCACAATTAATTTTCTTATGCACAAAGTCTTCTATTAACAAAGTATTTTTCTTTTTATCTTCACGTACTGTTCTTAAATATCCTGATTTCTGTGAACAATACAAAATTATTTTAATTATTTTCATATTAAAATAGATAGGAAGATTTTAAAGACCGATATGGATTTTATTTATTTCATATTAATAATCTAGAGAATACAAAATTAAATTAAGTATCTTAACGATACTAATAATTTAGATTAAATTGGTACAACAAAATAGCGCTACAAATAAAACTGACACTATATCAACCCTCCATCTCTAAACTCGTCATTCATTACGGACATTTTAAATCTCCCTTGCGAAGAAGCCAATTACTTCGAACTAGAACGCCGAGTAAACAAAATATTATTTTATACCGCTCCAATAACTGCAGCTAATTAATTAGTTCTTTCATTCGTCGCGATGATACCTCGAGCGAAGTCCTGTTACCGATGCCTCTCCCCTTTCGCCTGGAACATAAGTTGACGAACGTCAGATAAAAACGTGTATTTCGTTACCCGAAAAGTCTCCAATTCCAGCAGCCGTGTTTCTCTATCGATTCGAACAACGGAAGCTCCCCGCTGCGATCCTTTTTCTCCCGTGCGACGACAAAGCCACTGAAACGCAATCGAACGTGCCACGCACGCGTCGACATTCGTCGAAATTAATTACTCTGTTTGGGATAAATTGTACGCATTAATTCACGAATCAAAAATCGTATTTAAATCGAAACATCTGCGTTATTACATGGTTACCGAGCGACGCGAATAATTATGGACCACCTGTCAGTTTCCAAGTCGAGTGGAATTTATATGAAAACTTTATTCAACCGTAAATGAGATTAACATTGTGCGACATTCGTAACATATTTATATATGTATATACATGTAACAGACAGCGACGATATCATCGAACATCACACTAAATTATCCGATCGTTCTAACTTATTTAAATCAAATCCCTCGTCGAGTAGCGTTACGCGTGAAGAAATATATGTATATATATAAATATATATATATATATATATATATATATATATATATATATATACATATATTATACTATCTATCTACTAAGAAACATCTCGAGTTGCTAACAGATACCAGAAAAATAGAGAAAGTAGAGAAGTAGAATAGGCTACGCGCTAGCCAGCCGCGGTGGATACGTGTACTTTATTAAATCATTAAAATGTCGCACTATCAATGAATTTAAAAAAATTGTTTCGCTATTGAACTAAAAATATATTAACATATATATATATATATATTTATATATATACATATATATTTATATATATACATATATTTCTTCACGCGTAACGCTACTCGACGAGGGATTTATATAACCGTTTCAATTTCCTATTACGACAAAGTCGAATCGCTCGATTCCTCGCGATCCATCTCCGATTATTGCGCGGATTTTCATTTAAACGGAGTACTCCCAGAGGCACGCGCACGCTATCATTGAGCTTCGTCTATTCGCTCGCCGGTCGGTACATCGCTCGTACACGTAACACGATCAGTTTATTATTTGTAAAATTGGATTATCCGCGTCGACGATGTGTACAATACGTGAAACAGCTGTCTACTATAGTGGATTAGCTTGAAACATGCGACAATACTAACGCTGCGATATATCGTGGTCCGGATGATCGTGCCTGTAATTTTCGTCAGACAATAAAACGCAAACGTCCGTTTCAAGGATCTGCCGCAATAATTGAGCACGGTGGCGCGACCGAATGACAGGTACTTACTCACGAAAGAAATTGTTGTTGAAAAGGAAACCGACGTTCCAGGAAAAGTAAGGTGAGAAAATGTCGGAGGTTCGAGGGGCGATTCGAAGCAAATTTTTCCTTAGCGAAAATGTTGTACGACGCTTCGGTAAGGAGATATTAACAGAGAAGTCCGACCAATCAGCGCGAGTATGCCGTGGCGCCGGTGGAGCGCCCGCAGTAGCATAGGCTACGCGCTAGACAGGCGCGCTCTGATCGATCGGGGTTTTCTGTTAATTATAGTAAATCAACCAGCAATAATGTTTGTTTAGCTTGAATTATTTTGGAACTCGAAGTGTCAATAAAATGATTGTCGGTGAGGTAAGGGTGACCTTAGAATTCATGGCAATAAAATGCTAAGAGACATCTCGAGTTGCTAACAGATACCAGAAAAATAGAGAAAGTAGAGA
>NC_071981.1:3139028-3141267 GCF_026283585.1 Hylaeus volcanicus | reverse complement strand
AGGCTACGCGCTAGCCAGCCGCGGTGGATACGTGTACTTTATTAAATGATTAAAATGTCGCACTATCGATGAATTTAAAAAAATTGTTTCGCTATTGAACTAAAAAATAAATTACTTTAATATTGACTATGTTACATTAATGAACATATAACAGTCTTCTATGAAATAATTCATAAGCCATTTTAGCGATATAAACTTCACCTCATCATGCACCTCGTACCTTCACATAATTCTGCAACGAACGAATAACAATAAATAACAATAATCATAAATAATCAAATAAACGAATGATTACGAAAGCAATTATTTTCACCGGACGCAGGTGCATTCCCAACGTCCGGTCGCGCCACCGACTTATCGATAACGATTATCTGTCGTGTAGAAAATGTACAGCACAATAATATTCGAGTACAACGAACGATGGAAATCGAAGAACGCGCGTCGTTCGCGATACTTGCCGAATTTTAAACGTGCTCGCTTAAAGGAGTCGATACTTCCAATGGGATTTTCACCGTGAACCTTTAACGAACGACGATCGCCACAACGTGTACACCTGAGCACGGTCACTCTGCGGACGTTGGGCAGAACTAATTTGGACATTATGAGCAAGGTCGTCTGTGCAGAGCAAGGCAATAGAAGATAATGTCGTTAGGCTGTGCTGCATTACGCCGGGATTATCACGATTAATTACGCGCACCTGTACCGTAGGCCGAATATGGAATATTCCATTACTATAACTGGCAAACTTTGCCCGATTTAATCCGTTATTAGACTCGTTAACGTCGCGACCGTCTACGAAGTTATCGTGCAACGGTTACGCAGTGACTGCGCGATTCTTTCGACCGGTGTTGCTCTAGGGTGGACCTCGTTCCACGACTTGTACATTTTCCTCCAACTTGGATTCGTTGCATTTGGTGAGAAAATAATTATTACGAGTCGTGTGATAATTGAATGATAAGAATTTTTTTTTTAATAGCTACTGTAACGAGGAAATAAAATGGACAGTATTCTTTGTCTGGTAAGAAATGGCTTTCGGTGCCTATAGTTTATTTGTTTACAGACGCTTAATGCTTAATCCTCCATATTTACTGAAATATTGTGATGTGTAAATATTTAACATTTCATTATCTTTATTTTCTACTTCAACATGTTTCTTTAGTTGTATGTACTGTTTCTGGATCTTGAAAGTAATGAATATTAGGCATTTTTAGAGAATGACTGCCTTCCTTATTGATTTATGAGAGTAACAATAAATTCACAGAAATTTCGTATTCATGCGTGAAACTATTTTATTATACAACGTTTCAGTCTTCCTATATCAGACGTTACTTAGCTACATTGGCATAGAACACACTAAAATAAGGAGATATGTGAATAATAAGAAATTAATACAATATCACAAACTAAAAAAGGATATAGAATACATGTGGACAAATTTGAGTATGAATACTATTAAAAATAAATATAAAGGATTAATCAGAATGAGAAGTAATATTATACAAATTATTAAGGGCATATTTAAAGGACCAATTTGAAAGCTTTGATGACAGCCATAGATGGCAACATGTTATGTACAAATGTTTTAGATTTAATTTCTTTATATTCCTATTAAAATTCCATTAGTCATATTTGTACGTGCATGTTTCAATATTGTTAGCCTTATTATTAAAAATCCAAATATAAACCGAAAAGGGTTGATAATATTGTTTCCGACGACAAGAACGTAGGTAAAAATAAAAATGTGTCTATGAAATGTAGCACAATAAATGTTGACGTGAATTATTCAAAACTTCATCCTTTATAATACACTCAACCGAAACTCTTAGTATATATGTGTAGATATATATTTTATATATATAATTCTTATCGTTAAATTTTATATATAATTCCTGTTGTGCATTATTACTTATCGTGTAGGTGTACACATAAAATATCAATGTATCGTTATCTATTTACAATTATGTGCCAATACTTGACGAGGGTAAGAGGACAGAAACGCCGAAATTTCTGTGAACGTTGCTCTCATGCAATAATAAACAAGTGAAACGAGTCTTTCCTACAAACTCATCATTTTTAAAGAACAATTATTTCTATGCTTACCTCTTTTTTTATGTTCAGTTGATCTAGTTTCGTTAGGTGAAACTCATCTCACTGTTTTCTGATAATATTTCTTTGCTCCTAATTCTGTTAAATGAAACTCAACTCAATGTTTTCTAATCAATTTTCCGCTTCTCCTAAT
>NC_071981.1:3133951-3139018 GCF_026283585.1 Hylaeus volcanicus | reverse complement strand
TTTGCTTAACAATTTTCCATTTCTCCTAATTCTGTTAAGTGAAACTCTTCTCAATATTTTCTAATACTATCTTTTTCCTGCTAATCCTGCCAACAGAAACCTAACATGATGCCACCAAAAATAATGCCACATTGGCCGAAGCTATTATTTCACCAAACGGCACAATCCAGACGGTTGATAGCGTGAACAAAGTTTCCGAAATAAAAAAAAAAAACGAAACGTTCCAGCAAGTGTAACTAAGGTCCACCCTAATCGCGGCCGTTAGTCGCCGGAGCGACGCGAAATGGTCGCGTGTCCCTCGTCGCGGCTATTAACGTAACAAATATCCAACGCGGCGTTAACACCGCGCTCGAATGAAGTTGTCGTTACGAGGCGGAACAACGTCGAAAGTTTTTGGGTCGGCAAAACGCGTCCAATCGCGACAGGATTGTCGCCATTAATCGTGCCACTCGTCGCAGACAGATTACACAATTACAGTTCTATTATCGCGAGAGTTACACATAGCTTACAGTCACACATATCACAACAGTTAATAACAGCGGCGTCGCGTGAAATGCCAGCTTGAGCAACGTAGGGATACCGAACGGTCCAATTTGTCATCCGCCAAAAACGCCACGAATAAAGATGCGATCTTTCGCTACCATGGAAATCGCCGACACGGACTTCAACGTAACCGATATCGAACCAAACCGCCAGCGATTAATTTCGATACCTGTATTCGCGATATTTTCGAGCTGGGACGCAAGTAAAATAATACTTTGTGGTCATTGAATATTTGAATTCATCGATGGGGTTCGAAAACAATTGAAGGGATGATTTATTTAAATTTGGATTTTATTAAATTATTTGACAATTTGCACTCGGGGAATTTTACCTACTAATTTTTTAAATATTTTTTATGAATCGCAATACGAAATAAAAATTTGATTATTTCTTTCTATCAATATGGCATTTTGTAGAATTTATGTGTGCCTTATGAAACGCAATATTAAATCAAGTAAATGTAGTTGTAGATTCTAAATAAATTTATGATCTTTGTAATCATCGACCCAAACAGGGTGTTCCAATAATTATGCGCTCTTTAGCGCAATATTAAACGCTCTTTATACTCACGAAAATGATAATCTTTAATATCGGAGAGTGGGACATGACTACCAATTTATTTCTGAATTTTTCAAATATTGTTTTCTGATAAAATGACGGTTACATTTACACCTTAAAAAATGACAATCTTTAATATTGGAGAGCGAGACATGATTACCTGTTTATTTTTGAATTCTTCAAACGTTGTTTTCTGATAATTACGGTTCCTTTGTTATACCCTTGAAAATGGCAATCTTTAATATAGCAGAATAGGATATGATTACCAATCTATTTCAGAATTCTTTAAATATTGGTGTCGGTGAATCATGGCCCTCTTTTTACTCTAAAAAATCATAATTTTCAATATCTAAATATAATTCAACCTTTAAACATATATCTCAACCTAATTTCGTCTTCGAAGAGTGAGGAATAATTACCAATTTACTTCTGAATGTCTCAAACCTCATTTCCTAATAATATAATATAGTCATTCAAGTCCGTGTCACGCGACGCAACGGGGTCGTCCGCTTGAGCATCCGTGGCCTTAACGATACGGCATCGCTATTTACAGAGATATAATCGCCCGGAACTCGTCACAGAAACGTTCCTATGCTCCCAGTGAGAGCTCATCCCGAAACCATCGCCATCCCGTGCCACACTATAACACGTGTCCGCGATAAGGTCTCTCGGCAACCCTCGGGGTTCACCTAGCCGCATCAGGGGCATTCCCTCGACCCCCGAGTCCTCACCGCAGATCCCCGGCGTCCGATGGTGCACCAGGAAACTTCGTAAAATCTGGAAACTTCGTAAAAGCATGCCACATCACTCACGGTGTAATTCCGGCCGCGAAACGCATCGCGAATCGCATCGCGGCTCCTAGATCTTCGTGGTGGGACGCGTGCCGACGCACGACGGTCAGTTGGTGGTGGTGGAGTGGAGGACGAGCTTCAGGGTGGTGAACATCGTCAGCAGGGCGCTGCACGCCATGACAGACGGCGAGGACGCGATGCTGTGCTGCATGGCGGCTGGATTATCCCCCTTGAACACGTGGACCAACACACGGGCGGGTTGAGCGTTGCTCGCCTCGCAGGTGTAATTCCCGGAGTGGCGATCGGAGGCGCGGGGCACCTCCAGCCAGCTCTCCCTCCCTGTGAGGTCGGTGCTGACGTTGACGCCCTGATCGACGTCGTAGTTGATCATCCGGAAGTTGTGGTACCAGAACAGGTAGGAGGGCGTCTCGGTAGACTTTTTCACGAGACAGTGGAGCTGCAGGGTGCTACCCGGCCTCACGAACTTCTCCGAGGGACCGGCTATCTCTGCCCTGGCCTCTGCAAATGGCAGAACGTGACGCGTCAGACGTGAGCTGCTTACGTTAACACCCAACCCCGGTATCGTTTACCGGACTCCGCGGCGGTTATGAACAGGAGGGAGGAAGGGGATGAAGAAGTAGTATGCATCGCGGCTAGTTAAGGGTTGTACGGGGGTAGCGTACGACAACCTGGCTGTGTCTTTCTTTTTCTCTCTCTGTCTCTCTACCCTTAATCGGGATCACGAGGCAACCTTTTCGCTATCTCGCGCGGTGACGCGGTTAAGGGAAGTTTAAGTCGCCCCTTGTGTCGGAAATGCGACGCCTATTTATCCTTTTAGAGTACCCTACGAGCGGTTCTTAACCGCAGTAATGTAAACTCGCCTGAATTGGACGGTGAATATTTGGTGATTGATCACTGTTTGGAGGACTTTTCACGTAGCCACTGGGGGTGGGTAAATACGCTTGTGGTGGATGTAGACTGTCGATTGTATTGTCATCGAACGCTAAACTTCTGAGATGTTACCAAAGATAAAAATACAAACGTGGTAACTAAAACTAATCCAGACCTGACCCTTTATACTCGGAGCTATTTCGTTACAGATTGTGCAGACAGTAATTTACAGAAATGATACATGAGCTTACATGAATCTTTACCCCGGGTCCACATTACGGCGAACACGAACAAGAACATAGCCTGAAACCATTCCCAAGGGTGTTCTTACTGTCGCTAACATGCCGGCGAACATCTACGATGTTCGTACTCCTGTGAAACTGATGTTATTTTGAGGATTCGGGTGATCCGCATCCCCTCCATGGTTGGAAATGCTCGAAAGCAAACGACCGTTTACGACCACCCTGCCGGCAGATACTCCAAAGGGATAATATGCGTGACCGTAGTTGATATTAGTTCCTTAATGTTCATTCAAGTTTTTATGCTTTTTTTGTTGTATCTTGATGAAAATATATACAATACATTGGCGAGATTTTTCTGATAAAAATGATATCAAACACGACGCAATTCAGACAATTTTGAGTTTCGCTTATGACAAGTAATAGATTTTGTTATCGCCTATATATATATATTACACATACTATTCTTCAAGAAATGTTCGTTGACCTTGTTTTTCAGACAGTATGCTTGCCTCTTAATATTTTAAAAAATACCATTTTACGTCCTTTGTCAGCTTCACGTCTTAAAAAAGTTAGCTATGTGAACCTGATACCCGAGTTTTCAAAAATTCGTAGTTCGTAGTTTCGTTTGTACCTTCATCGATTAATAAATAAAAAAAATAAAAAAAAAATCACCCAGTACCCGACATTGAGATTTTTGTAATCTGTTTTTTCACTTCGTTTATACTTCGCTGGATTAAATTTTACAGCCAATTGTTGTACGCCTAAGAAAGGAGTAAATTAATTTTCAAAATTTTTTAAATCTGTACCTCCTCTGTGCCTGTAACTTTCATTTTGAAAACGATGCGGTCTCCCTTACGTTTCCACTTCAAAATGAGTTCTTCAGAAATACGCAGAATTGATGAGTGACGAACTCTCCCCTTACGCGTATAAACAATTGCTTATAAATCATAAACTATTGAGGTACAAACGAAACGAAAAGCGATACAAACGGGTACAAACGATTTTAAAGAATAGGGAAAAAACAAATTTCAAAAATCTCAATGTCGGGTGCTGGTCATTTTTTTTATTCTTTTTATTTATTAATTTATGAAGGTACAAACGAAACTATTGATGGCACAATCAAGTACAAACGAAATGCTATTATTTTCCATGAAAAAAATGAATTTTTGAAACGTTGGGTATCAAGTTCACATAGCTACAAAAGTTACCTAGTTTTTTCATAGGCCCTAATTATCTCCTGGCAAGAATTTTACAATCTGTTTCCTATTTTCGAACAGACTTTCTAATCGGTTACTGGCTCACAAAATCAAGTAATAATATTATAAAAATATTGCATATTGTAAACGAAACTTAAAGTTGTCTGAATTGCATCGTGTTTGATGCCATTTTTATCAGGAAAATCTCGCCAATATATTGCATATACTTTCATCAAGATACAACAAAAAATATACAAACTTGGATGAGTAATAAGAAAATTATGTTAACTTCGGTCACGCATATTATCCCTTTGGAGTATGTGCCTACCTGCGGGTGGTCATAAAGATCAGCCCCACAGTTGGAAAGAATAGCAATGCCCAAGCTTCGAGGGTTTGAAAAGGGACAAGAACGAGGAAAAAGGCGATGTTTTTCCCGAACGTGTTCGCCGGATCCACCACCTCGTGGATCGGTGAATTTGGTTCGCAAACTCAGTTTTCGCCTAACTCAGCGGCGCTACTTTTACGATTTTACGCCTATTAGGAGGACCATTTGTTAGCGAACTCTGCTATTTCCCGTCCACACTACGGCGAAAGCCGGTGAATAACAGGGTTAGCTACCATGTTCACGAACGATGTACGCGAACCAGTGTTCGTGCAGTGTGGACCCGGGGTTAGAGATTGAGGAACATATGAGGAAGATTGTGTCAAAAATCAAAATCTTATACTATTATAATGTGTGATAATATGTGAAACAGTCGTAGATATGCATTGATCGTATGCATCGCCATTAAAAACTACCCCAAACCTACTCAGACAGTATTTCCGTGAAGACAGTATGTACATTCA
>NC_071981.1:3129868-3133941 GCF_026283585.1 Hylaeus volcanicus | reverse complement strand
ATGTACATTAATGGTATTCGATATTGCCACCCTCACCAAAATCTACAACAAACCTACTCAGACAGTATGTACATTAATGGTATTCCCGACCCCACAAAAATCTACACCAAACCTACTCAGACAGTAGATTCCGGGCCTGGTGTTATGACGTTCCACCACGTAAAAATGGAAGTTGGAAATAATGTATTCACCGAGATCGGTGCAAAAAAGCACTTTTAAAACTGCACCAAACCTACTCAGACAGTATGTATAGTAACGGGGGAAGTTAAGGTTCAAAATGGCCACCATAGTGATCGCCAAGGGCTATCTACGATACCAGAAAATCATTCTTAAACCAAACCAAAAATCCTTTTCAGAACAATTTGAAATATTCTAAAAGTGCCGAAAATACAATTCCTCAAAAATCAATTTTTTAAATTGATTTAACCAGACCCCAACGTTACAAAAATTCAACTGTCACTGCAATCATACTTCATGTTTTACGAAAGAACAAAATTCCATAGCCATCGTTAGAAACCGCTTTAAAAATACACACTCAAGAAATAATTGCTTAATCGTGCCAAAATAATGCCAAACCTTGAAAACCCTTAATAACCTTCCCCATAGATAATTCTAATCGCCACGCATCTCTTTTAAACTGTGCTCAGGGCTAAAAAAAATGTTAGAGACCACCGGTTTATTCGAGCGACGTGTCCTCTTGTTCGTTCACCCACGCGCACCGACCCGACGCTCGTGTGTCTGTTATAGGATCAGGTGTGACGGAACACTGTAAACACGGGGCAAAACCTTCGCCATCCTCCCGGATACGCTTTTGCCCATCCGCCCTCGTGGCCAGGCCTGGCTGGCTTCCGTTACCAGAATGTCACGGACGAACGCACGCGAACGTGAGCGTGGATCGAGTTTTAAGCGCCTCGCCATGCGACGCGTCCGCGTTCTTTTGAACCGTCCACGCTCCGGCAGTTTCGCCGAGGCATTCAGTCAGTTACGGGCCACAAGCAGTCGCTCTGTTGTACGAATAAAAAACCAAATTCGCGCAGACCGTATACGGGACGCGTCCCTGAAATTTACTAAAACGCCACGGGTACGAGCAACGTCGAAGGTTTCGCGCATTGTTCGTTTCCAGTTTCCGCTTCCGGGCGCGATATTCGCGCAACGTGACTTCTAATCGACTTTCGCCTGGCGAAGCGATTCTCCCGTCGAGATGCACGAAGCGTTCGGGTTGGATTCGTGAGCGAACGGTGGAAATCGTTTGGAGAGGTCTTGTTTGGATGGACTTAGGGGTTGGTTGGTTTTGTTTTGTAAGCAGGTTAGTTTGATGCTCTAAATATTCCGGTGGAGGGATATTGGTGTAAGTTGATTGTTATCTTGTATTTGTTGTTTTTGTTTTGTAAGCAGGTTAGTTAGATGCTCTAAATATTCCGGTGGAGGGATATTGGTGTAAGTTGATTGCTATCTTGTATTTATAGTTTTTGTAAACAAGTTGTTTTGTTGTTTTAAGTATTTGAAATTTGGAGAATGGATATTGTCATGAATCGATTGCAGGAGCTATCTTGTACTTATCTTCAAAATTGAAGAAAATAATAGTTTGAACACTCGACAGTAATACACAAGGCGATTAATATGAACAAAATACGGATATTTAGTTGAAATAAATTGCAGAGAAAATTCTGATGTGGACAAACGCCTATCCAGCCCCTTATTAATTTGTCTCGGCTAAAAAGGAATATTTATGAATATTTCTATCTAAAAGTATCTAATTCCCTTCGGCAGTATTTCGAAAGTAATGGAAAATGACGGCGTATATTGTTGCATTACTCATGTGATGCAGGATCAAATAAAGTTGAAGCTGCGTGGGCTTATAAATGAAGCGCAATATCCTGCGTTAGATGCTCCTCGTCAATCTTAATATAAGAAGCTCGAAAGAAGCAGTTTAAATTGGGCAATAGTGAAATTTGACCGATATCTTATAAACCGTATAACATTTTATAACACTTTCGAAAATATCACTATAAAAAAACAAGAATTTATCATGAATGATGTAAATCATTATGTCGTATTGTGGTTTAAAATGAAGTTGTTTATTATTTATTGTTGTACTTTTTATAAAGCATTCAATATGACAGGACATTTAATAAAAGAAAGAGATTCAGTGAAAGTCAAAGCTTGACTGTTGGCAAGCGAAGTTTTCGCTGCGGTTTTTCAAAATCCAAAAAGAGTGTTCGTTGATTTTCTTCCGTAAACTTCCCTTTCCACTACAAAACTTTCAGAAAAGGTCAAGGCATTGGTCAAAACTACGCCCCTGCGTTATCCATTCTATTTTAATCCCAAAGCTTTTTTAACATTGAAGATACATTAAACTGGACTAAAGGTTCCCATCCATTAATTAAATACTAATTATCTGTAAAGAAGACTTTCTTATTTTCATAAATAAAATACTAATTACCCGTAAAATAGATTTTATTATTTTCATAAAAGCGACAAATCTATTGTATACGTAATTAGTTACTTTGTTGTTTTATTTAAGTTCTTTCAAGCCAGTAACATTTGCAAATTATTAAGTTGATCGACAAGCGCAATAATCGAATGTACCTGTACGTTCAAAAACACTCAAATCGACATTCGCTTATAGAATGTTAATGTCATGAACATTGCTCTAAATCACTAACAATCGAAACCTACAGTATATCTATAAAAGCATATCAAAATATGCTCAAGTGCTTATCAGAAATTAATTAACAGTGTACCAACTAGCAGCTAATTATTTGATTTTTTGCCATGGCTACCAATACTCCGTCATTTATTACTGGAACAGACGATTTCAATAATTAAATAAATATTGTACAATACGAATGTGATGGAAATGAAAAACATCATTGAATTTAACTATGTGTATAATTATATGTAACATTACATAAATATTAACCTGAGAACGATTCCAATAATTAAATAAATTTTGCACAATACGAATGTTACGAAACTGAAAAATATTACTGAATTTAATTACACGTAATGATAAAAGCTAAATAAAGCGTTAAGAATTGTTTTGATATTTTCGTTCCCCAAAAGAAAATTTTTCATGGAATCCCATCCTAAATAAAATACTGCGTAAAGTTTCTGTATCACTGCGCCATATAATTTCTCCTTCCGTTTTCTGGTAGCTAATAATGCACCCCATGGGTCCAGTAAGTACAGTTCGGGAAACACTGGCCTATTGCTCATATAATTGCCCAGGAAGAACAACATTTTTCACTTTTTTTTCCGCTTCTCCTTGCGGAGCATTAAAGTACTCTTCCGGGAAGAATCGCCCGGTATCCATTTTGTAATTTAGTATCGTAATTAGTTTCGGAGGGGCGAAAGAAATTCTATCCGGGGCGTCTAGATACCCCGCAGAAATTGAGAAGCTTATTAAACGTGGCGTGATGTACTCCCTTCTGGCCGCGCTGGAGGTTTTAAGGGTGATGTGGCAATATCAGATGATTAAAATTAGACTCGCTGCGTTGGAAAAGGTCGACGTACTCTGCCGCTGAATGGGACGTTTATCGTGGAAGAATTTCACATCGGCGTTCGACTAATGACGCTTTAATGAGACGTCATTAGAGGCAACTTTTAACGGTGTCTTTATTTCGGCCGGACAATACCGCGATATGATATCAATTCAAGCGTTGAAAGTGAATCCCTTCCGCCTCGTTGCCCTCGTTATGCGAGCCGTTGCCCCACGGGCTTTCCCATTCTTTGCGATCAAATCCGATTTTCTGGACGCTGGAGAAACTTACGAGACCGACCGTTTCGAAGGGACACGATCAATTAGCGCCGAAGATGAATTAGGGATTCGGAAGGAGTACCAGACACGCTGAGCTTATGATGCGGAAGTGATTTAACTGTTTTCAGGGATTAAAGAATCCTTGGCCATTTGAATTGAGACTTGGGACACTTGGAGAATTTCTTGGATCTCAATTTTTAATACGAGGTTCAGTTTTGGAGAAAATTGACGTTGATTAGTTTGTTATTGAGAATGATTTGTCTGGCGTGTCTGTCCATTGCTGTCCGTTTCCACTCCCTGTGCTATCCATAAA
>NC_071981.1:3128400-3129858 GCF_026283585.1 Hylaeus volcanicus | reverse complement strand
GCTATCCATAAACATCAACGAACATGGATGTTCTATATTAGAAAATGGAACGTAAACGAATTTTTGAATACTCATCCTAGTAATTGTTAGTAGTTAGAAAATGTCCGAAAACAATATGACAACTTTTAACTCGGCTAAGACGCTGATTATAGACCGAAGTTCAAGTTTATCCTCGACCACCAGCAAACCCACCATAATTCAATGAAAAACCGTTTCGCTAATTTATGTTCGTAAGCTTTCGGGCCACACCGTGTATAAATCTTCTCAGAATACGCTTAAAAGTACGTTATAATCGAAACGTCCCACGAGCGATCCGGTTGTACATCATCCTCGGATCAGAAAAATCTCAGTCCATGAATCTCCGACGCAGGAGAAGGAACGTAAATATTACACGTCCCGGATTCGTTGAACATAAATATTAAAAGTACCTGAGAATGGGTCTCGTACGTATCCGTCAGATGTCACGTGGTAAAAACACGCCCCCCTCCCACCCACCCACCCCCTCCCGGAAACCGAGACGAAATTAGATAGCGGCACGTACACGGGCGCACACACCTAGGACGCGGACCCAGCGTACTTCCGAAAACTGGGAATCTAAATGCAAATATACAAACACGGACGCGCTTAAATCGCCTACGCGCCGAGACAGAAAGGCGTAATTTACGAAACTTCTGCCACGGAGTTCTGATAAAAAGCATTTTCTCCCCTATTGATCGGCCGTCTGCTTAATAAAATCCAGATAAAAGTGCTCTCTCCTTCTCGAGCGAGTAAGAGAGAGAGAGAGAGAGAGAGAGAAAGAGAGAGAGAGAGAGAGAGTTTCAGAGATAAGGAGGAGAGTCGAAAGGGATCGTTCAAGCTGACACGTGGAGCTTGCGTAAATAGGGACGGAAATGTAAACACTTGAATCGTAGTTCAAGGAGGGAGAGCCTCTAAAGAAAAAGTGGAGGGGAAAAAAAATGAAAGCGCGAGCTCTTAAAGCGACTATCCTCGAGGCAGTGCATAAGGAAAGAACGTTTCCGCAGTATTCCGCGCGCTGCCTCTTATCAGGAGCCGGACAATGGCGCCGGGAGTCTCCCGGAGTACACGACGATGCTCTTTACGCGTTCTTTACGGAGGAAGCCTGGCTGCGCTGGCGTGCTCGGGGGCCATTGTACTCGGACGCGTTTAAACGTGCCCCGCGCCTCGTGCACGTAATATTCGTTATTGCAGCAGACGTAATTGCGTACCGCTGCGAATTGACCCCGCGCGGACGCGGATCAGAATTCGTTCGTGGCGCGACAGAAAATACTTGACCGTTTCTACTTGTGACATTTATAAGCATCCATGAACATGGAGGTTCTATATTAGGTAATGGACGGTAAATACAGAATGGAATTCTTAAATGCGTGGACGAATAATTCTTTAGTAGGTACGTCTGCTTTCGAGAACGATATGTCTGACGTGTCTGTCCAGTGCTGT
>NC_071981.1:3126393-3128390 GCF_026283585.1 Hylaeus volcanicus | reverse complement strand
CCTAGACGAATATAGGATGTCCAATATTAGAAAATGAATCGTAAATAGAGAATGGAGTTTTTAGTAGATACGTCTGCAATAGAGAATAAACTGTTTGACGTGTCTGTCCGTTTCCACTACCTGTGCTTATCCATATGCATCGACGAATATGGATGTCCTATATTAGAATATGGATCGTAAATAAAGAATGTAATTTTTAAATACGTCCACGAATAATTTTTAGTAGGTACGTCTGCTTTCGAGAACGATATGTCTGACGCGTCTGTCCAGTGCTGTCCGTTTCTACTTGCTGTGCTATCCATAAGCATCGACGAATATGGATGTCCTATATCAGAATATGGATCGTAAATAAAGAATGTAATTTTTAAATACGTCCACGAATAATTTTTAGCAGGTACGTCTGCTTTCGAGAACGATATGTCTGACGCGTCTGTCCAGTGCTGTCCGTTTCTACTTGCTGTGCTATCCATAAGCATCGGCGAATATGGATGTCCTATATTAGAAAATGAATCGTAAATAAAGAATAGAATTTTTAGTAGATACGTCTGTATTAGAGAACAGTGTGCCTGGCGTGTCTGTCCTACTTCGAAATATCGATGACGATATAATGTTACCCGTTCTGGCTGTAACTAGCTACAAATTCAATCTTTTTTTGGTACTTTACCATAATCTACATTACATTATTAAAATAAATTATGTTAAATAGTTTGTTGACGGTTTTATATCTCTAAATTTTGTGAACATTCGTTATTTTTATTTCTTCGATCTTAGACAATTTCAGTGGTGCATTTAAGGTGCGAAACATATTTACATAATTTTCACAAGAAGTTTCACGAAGTTCCTAAATTATTCATGAATACAAATAGAAATTTGTAACGTTTCCATGGCGACAATATGGAACTCAACGTATGAGTACAGATTGTGCGTTCACGAATAGCGCACTGGCTGTGAGAATATGATTTTTAAAAGCAGCAATTGTTATACACACAGTAATATTCGTAACAAATATATCCAATGAAAATACATTTACTATAATTCCTACTAATCGTAAATTACATTGTAATATTATTCCACATTACTGTTCTTTCTCCAAACGCGTTTTCTTTAAAGCCCCCAGGAAATACCATTTCGCCATCAATTATTTCACCGGCTACGCCAAAAGCAAGAAAAGAAAATCCAATTCTTATCAGTCCATTATTTTTATCGTGCCGCGAATAAATTCTGGGCCATTGTGCAGATGGAAAGCAAGATAGAACAATATGAATACGAACACCCAGATACACCCAGCACGACGCACCCGCGCGCTATGTATGGAAGTTGCAATAACATCAGCCCAGAGATCGTTACTCGAATCGAATTCATTGATATTTTTCCCTCTCGTGGTTGGGTGATGGACGGCGGCGTTCCCTTTTTTCCCTCTCTCTCTTTCTCCCGCCATGTACGCGAATCGTTTATTTCAATTTCATTAACCGCTCGACAAAATAAACTAGAATTTAATTTATTCGAGCATCGGTCGTTCGAATGGAAACGGGAAATGCGTGCGAGACGTGATAAAATGTATTAAAAGCAGAGAGAGAGCACTGGAAAAATTGGATCCTCGACGGGAAGTGGATTGCACTGGCGCGCGTCATCATTGTAGCGACGGGATCGATTCATTGGCATACTCGTTATGATTTCAGGTGTTTAAACAGCTATCGAAATGCAAACAGTACTCGTTATCGATACGTATCAATTTACAGGTAATTATTTCAGGTGTCAAATTAGGTCAAATAAGGCCAAATGAATAAATGTTGCCATTAGTGTCGGTGATATGTATATATGATCATTTTCCAGAAGTAGATTTATGATTTAGAATATTGATAACTACGGGTTATTAAATACATATTTTGATTAGTCAAACTGTGCATATATTAACGTGACATGCATGATGTAAAATTATATTATATATTCTATTTATTAATTGTATTTATAATCATATCTAATAATCATTTCAATGA